>NW_026138718.1:0-5000 GCF_019924925.1 Ctenopharyngodon idella | reverse complement strand
TACGGGCCCCCTCTGTGCCCGGAGTTTGGAGCTGAAAGTCGGCTTGGTTCCGGAGTTATAGCCGGTCAAAGTGGGAACTTTGAGCGGCTATAACTCGGGAACCAAGCCGAGTTGAGGCTCCAAATTTTGGGCGTTGGGGGGTCTCTACGGGCCCCCTCTGTGCCCGGAGTTTGGAGCTGAAAGTCGGCTTGGTTCCGGAGTTATAGCCGGTCAAAGTGGAAACTTTGAGCGGCTATAACTCGGGAACCAAGCCGAGTTGAGGCTCCAAATTTTGGGCGTTAGGGGGTCTCTACGGGCCCCGTCTGTGCCCGGAGTTTGGAGCTGAAAGTCGGCTTGGTTCCGGAGTTATAGCCGGTCAAAGTGGGAACATTCAAAAATTCATATCTCGGCCGCCCCGGGGCCTAGGACCCTGGGGCTGGGCTCGTTGGAAGCGTCTCGACGAGACCTATCGAACGATACCAGCCTTGAGCGGATCGGACTTGGGGTCCCGGAGTTATAAGGTGTTTCCCGGGGAAACGTTCAAAAATTCGTATCTCGGCCGCCCCGGGGCCTAGGACCCTGGGACCGGTCTCGTTGGAAGCGTCTCGACGAGACCTATCGAACGGTACCAGCCCGGAGCGGATCGGACTTGGGGTCCCGGAGTTATAAGGTGTTTCCCGGGGAAACGTTCAAAAATTCGTATCTCGGCGGCCCCGGGGCCTAGGACTCTGGGGCCGGTCTCGTTGGAAGCGTCTCGACGAGACCTATCGAACGGTACCAGCCACGAGCGGATCGGACTTGGGGTCCCGGAGTTATAAGGTGTTTCCCGCCGAAATTTCAAAAATTCGTATCTCGGCCGCCCCGGGGCCCACGACCCTGAGCCCGGGCTCGTTGGAAGCGTCTCGACGAGACCTTTCTAACGAGCCCGGCCCCGCGCGGCTCGGACGCGGGGTTCCGGAGTTATAGAATTTTAAATGTTTCCCCCGGGGAAACGTTCGAAAATTCGTATCTCGGCCGCCCCGGGGCCTAGGACCCTGGGAGAGGGCTCGTTGGAAGCGTCTCGACGGGACCTATCGAACGAGCCCGGCCCCGAGCGGATCGGACTCGGGGTCCCGGAGTTATAAGGTGTTTCCCGGGGAAACGTTCAAAAATTCGTATCTCGGCGGCCCCGGGGCCTAGGACTCTGGGGCCGGTCTCGTTGGAAGCGTCTCGACGAGACCTATCGAACGGTACCAGCCTTGAGCGGATCGGACTTGGGGTCCCGGAGTTATAAGGTGTTTCCCGGGGAAACGTTCAAAAATTCGTATCTCGGCCGCCCCGGGGCCTAGGACTCTGGGGCCGGTCTCGTTGGAAGCGTCTCGCCGAGACCTATCGAACGATACCAGCCTTGAGCGGATCGGACTTGGGGTCCCGGAGTTATAAGGTGTTTCCCGCCGAAACTTCAAAAATTCGTATCTCGGCCGCCCCGGGGCCCACGACCCTGAGCCCGGGCTCGTTGGAAGCGTCTCGCCGAGACCTATCGAACGGTACCAGGCCCGCGCGGATCGGACTTGTGGTTCCGGAGATACGGGCGTTTGAGTTTTAGGGTTTTTTGGAGAAAAGGGGCCGTATCTCGGGAAGGGAAGGTCCCAGAGGCTCGTGCTTTGGGGTGGTGAGGGGTCCCGGTGGGGGCTCTCAGCGGGCGCCGTCCCGAGCCCCGGGGAGGCTCGGTTCCGAACCGCCCCCTAATATTTGAAGGCCCGTATCTCGGCCGCCCCGGGGCCTAGGACCCTGGGGCCGGGCTCGTTGGAAGCGTCTCGCCGAGACCTTTCTAACGAGCCCGGCCCCGCGCGGCTCGGACGCGGGGTTCCGGAGTTATAGAATTTTAAATGTTTCCCCCGGGGAAACGTTCGAAAATTCGTATCTCGGCCGCCCCGGGGCCTAGGACCCTGGGAGAGGGCTCGTTGGAAGCGTCTCGACGGGACCTATCGAACGAGCCCGGCCCCGCGCGGATCGGACGCGGGGTTCCGGAGATATACAATTTTGAATGTTTTCCCCGGGGGAAACGTTCGAAAATTCGTATCTCGGCCGCCCCGGGGCTCAGGACCCTGGGGCCGGGCTCGTTGGAAGCGTCTCGACGGGACCCGTCGAACGGTACCGGCCCCGAGCGGATCGGACGCGGGGCTCCGGAGTTATAAGGTTTCAAAGGATTTTTCCCGGGGAAACGTTCAAAAATTCGTAACTCGGCCGCCCCGGGGCCCAGGACCCTGGGGCCGGGCTCGTTGGAAGCGTCTCGCCCTGACCTATCGAACGGTACCGGCCCCGAGCGGATCGGACTCGGGGTCCCGGAGTTATAACGTTTTTCCCGCCGAAACTTCAAAAATCCGTATCTCGGCCGCCCCGGGGCCCACGACCCTGAGCCCGGGCTCGTTGGAAGCGTCTCGGCGAGACCTATCGAACGGTCCCGGCCCCGTGCGGATCGGACTTGTGGTTCCGGAGATAAGGGCGTTTGAGTTTAAGGGTTTTTTGGAGAAAAGGGGCCGTATCTCGGGAAGGGAAGGTCCCAGAGGCTCGCGCTTCGGGGTGGTGAGAGGGCCCGGTGGGGGCTCTCAGCGGGCGGCGTCCCGAGCCCCGGGGAGGCTCGGTTCCGAACCGCCCCCTAATATTTGAAGGCCCGTATCTCGGCCGCCCCGGGGCCTAGGACCCTGGGGCCGGGCTCGTTGGAAGCGTCTGGCCGAGACCTTTCTAAGGGTACCGGCCGCGTGCGGATCGGACGCGGGGTTCCGGAGTTATAAAATTTTGAATGTTTCCCCCGGGGAAACGTTCAAAAATTCGTATCTCGGCCGCCCCGGGGCCTAGGACCCTGGGGCCGGGCTCGTTGGAAGCGTCTCGACGAGACCTATCGAACGGTACCGGCCTTGAGCGGATCGGACGCGGGGTCCCGGAGATATAAAATTTTGAATGTTTTCCCCGGGGGAAACGTTCAAAAATCCGTATCTCGGCCGCCGCGGGGCCCACGACCCTGGGGCCGGGCTCGTTGGAAGCGTCTCGAGGAGACCCGTCGAACGGTACCGGGCCCGCGCGGATCGGACGCGGGGTTTCGGAGTTATTGAATTTTAAACGTTTTTCCCGGCGAAAGGTTCAAAAATTCGTATCTCGGCCGCCCCGGGGCCTAGGACCCTGGGGCCGGGCTCGTTGGAAGCGTCTCGACGAGACCTATCGAACGGTACCGGCCTTGAGCGGATCGGACGCGGGGTCCCGGAGATATAAAATTTTGAATGTTTTCCCCGGGGGAAACGTTCAAAAATCCGTATCTCGGCCGCCGCGGGGCCCACGACCCTGGGGCCGGGCTCGTTGGAAGCGTCTCGACGAGACCCGTCGAACGGTACCGGGCCCGCGCGGATCGGACGCGGGGTTTCGGAGTTATTGAATTTTAAACGTTTTTCCCGGCGAAAGGTTCAAAAATTCGTATCTCGGCCGCCCCGGGGCCTAGGACCCTGGGGCCGGGCTCGTCTTAAGCGTCTCGACGAGACCTATCGAACGGTACCGGGCCCGCGCGGATCGGACGCGGGGTCCCGGAGTTATAACGTTTTTCCCGGGGAAAGGTTCAAAAATCCGTATCTCGGCCGCCCCGGGGCCTAGGACCGTGGGGCCGGTCTCGTTGGAAGCGTCTCGACGAGACCTATCGACCGGTACCAGCCTTGAGCGGATCGGACTTAGGGTCCCGGAGTTATAACGTTTTTCCCGGGGAAACGTTCAAAAATCCGTATCTCGGCCGCCCCGGGGCCTAGGACCCTGGGGCCGGGCTCCTCTTAAGCGTCTCGACGAGACCTATCGAACGGTCCCGGCCCCGAGCGGATCGGACTCGGGGTTCCGGAGTTACGGGCGTTTTTCCGCGGAACTTTGAGCCTCCGTATCTTGGCCGCCCCGGGTGGCACGGCCCCGAGGCCGGGCTCGTCGGAAGCGTCTCGAAGAGACCTATCGAACGGTCCCGGCCCCGCGCGGATCGGACTCGGGGTTCCGGAGTTACGGGCGTTTTTCCGCGGAACCGTTCAAAAATTCATAACTCCGCCCCCCGGGGGGCCACGACCCTGGGGCCGGTCTCGTTGGAAGCGTCTCGCCGAGCTCTAGGCGCGTTTCAAATTTCGTGCGGATCCGACGCGGGGTTCCCGAGTTATTCGCGTTCAAAGGCCCGAAACGGCCCCCCGACGACGAAAGTGGATTTCTGGGCCGGGGAAGCGTCGTAGACCCCCGTTGACATAATGAGATTGCGCGTGGGGTCAGCGGGCAGGCGGCCGGGCGCACCCCCGCGTGGGTCCGGGCCCCGGGGGGACCGACCCGGGAGGACGTACCCATCGGCCGCCCGCCCGGAGAAGGCGGCTTGGCACCGTGCGTGGGTTATTTTTCTAAGTATGAAAAACGAGTTGCAGGTGACTTCCTCCAGGCGGCGCGCGCCGCCGGCCCGACCCGAGCGAGGTGCCCCGTCGGCGGGCGCCGTCGGATCGAGCCCCGGTCTGGAACTCGAGTCTAGCGCAGGTCCCAACATTTCAGGCCATCGGGGTACTGGGGAGAGACCGAGCGACCGGCCGGCCGGGGGAGCGCACCCGCCCGGAGGAGGCACCCTAGAGACTGGGGGGAGCGCACCCGCCCGGAGGAGGCACCCTAGAGACTGGGGGGAGCGCACCCGCCCGGAGGAGGCACCCTAGAGACGGGGGGTTGCGCACCCGCCCGGAGGAGGCACCCTAGAGACTGGGGGGAGCGCACCCGCCCGGAGGAGGCACCCTAGAGACGGGGGGTTGCGCACCCGCCCGGAGGAGGCACCCTAGAGACTGGGGGTTGCGCACCCGCCCGGAGGAGGCACCCTAGAGACTGGGGGTTGCGCACCCGCCCGGAGGAGGCACCCTAGAGACTGGGGGTTGCGCACCCGCCCGGAGGAGGCACCCTAGAGACTGGGGGTTGCGCACCCGCCCGGAGGAGGCACCCTAGAGACTGGGGGTGCGCACCCGCCCGGAGGAGGCACCAGAAACGGTGTGCGCACCAAC
>NW_026138717.1:222500-232103 GCF_019924925.1 Ctenopharyngodon idella | reverse complement strand
GAAGACGTCGACGCCCCGCCGCCGGATTCTCGTGCTGTCTTCCGCCTCCGCCTCCTCCTCGTCCTCGTCTCCTCCTCCTCCTCCTCCTCCTCCTCCTCCTCCTCCTCTGCCAGCGCGGAGGCTCCCGCCCAGCAGCAAGAGGAGTCGGCATTAGACTCGAGCCAGGTAAACTGAAAAACAATAAAAAAAACAAACACCACCAAAAAAAACAGCGTTTTATCGATTGTCAAACTAACGATCCCCTCCTCTTTGACAGGCCGCCGCCGCCGCCGCCGCCCCGGCCGCCGCCGCCGCCCCGGCCGCCGACTCCACCGCAAGCCGCCTGATGCGGCGGGCCAGGGGGGAACCCCACAGTTCGGCTGACACCTCTAAAGACATGCCTAAAGCGGAAGTTTACGGCAGACCAGGTGTCACCACTGAAACTGAGGAAGGTGGTCCTGACCAAGGGCACCACTCTGCAGGGCCTGCAAAAGAACAAGAAGGGCGAGCGGCTGGTCAAAAGGGCGATCCAGAAGCGGCGCAAAGAGAAGAGGGCCCGGGAAAAGCGGCAGAAGGGCCACAAGCATAAGAAGCAGCGACCTTGAGACCTGAAAAGAACATTTCTTGTTTCACGTACATTTTCTTCATTTATTTATTTTTTCTTGTGTGTGTGCTTCTGATTCTGTTTTAATAAATAATAGTGTGGTTTGAAACGTACACTTCTTGTCTGTCGTGTTTTTCCTACCCAAAAAGGTAAAAATGGAATATGATCTTTTTAAAACACACACACACACACTGTAATAATATGTTAGTTACACTGTAGTTATAAATGTATGAAAAACCACTTTCAGCAGCACCGACCTGTAAAATGAGGTGTTTTTTAAATCATTAAAAAACCCAAAAATGAAAACCCCACTGTTGTTGTGATGCGAGCGGCATCCCCAAACGTCCTACGGGCTCTGCGTCGAATAGGTAGCAGGTGGGAGAGTGTTGGGTAAGGGAATGTGCTTCCCATCTTTGACCTATATGACACGGACCCTGTAAGTCATTTGTGTACAAAAAAATAGTAAATTCAAGGTTTTCAAGTCAAAAAACGCATAAATTAAAAACCCACTGTTGTTGTGATATGAGCAGCTTCCCCAAACATCCTACAGGCTCTGCGTCGAATAGATAGCAGGTGGGAGAGTGTTGGGTAAGGGAAAATGCTTCCCATCTTTGACCTATTTGACACAGACCCTGTAAGTCATTTGTGTACAAAAAATGAGTAAATTCAAGTTTTTCAAGTCAAAAAACGCATAAATTAAAAACCCACTGTTGTTGTGACATAAGCAGCTTCCCCAAACATCCTACAGGCTCTGCGTCGAATAGGTAGCAGGTGGGAGAGTGTTGGGTAAGGGAAAATGCTTCCCATCTTTGACCTATTTGACACAGACCCTGTAAGTCATTTGTGTACAAAAAATGAGTAAATTCAAGTTTTTCAAGTCAAAAAACGCATAAATTAAAAACCCACTGTTGTTGTGACATAAGCAGCTTCCCCAAACGTCCTACAGGCTCTGCGTCGAATAGATAGCAGGTGGGAGAGTGTTGGGTAAGGGAATGTGCTTCCCATCTTTGACCTATTTGACAGGGACCCTGTAAGTCATTTGTGTACAAAAAATAGTAAATTCAAGGTTTTCAAGTCAAAAAACGCATAAATTAAAAACCCACTGTTGTTGTGATATGAGCAGCTTCCTCAAACATCCTACAGGCTCTGCGTCGAATAGATAGCAGGTGGGAGAGTGTTGGGTAAGGGAATGTGCTTCCCATCTTTGACCTATTTGACAGGGACCCTGTAAGTCATTTGTGTACAAAAAAATAGTAAATTCAAGGTTTTCAAGTCAAAAAACGCATAAATTAAAAACCCACTGTTGTTGTGATATGAGCAGCTTCCCCAAACGTCCTACAGGCTCTGCGTCGAATAGATAGCAGGTGGGAGAGTGTTGGGTAAGGGAATGTGCTTCCCATCTTTGACCTATTTGACAGGGACCCTGTAAGTCATTTGTGTAAAAAAATAGTAAATTCAAGGTTTTCAAGTCAAAAAACGCATAAATTAAAAACCCACTGTTGTTGTGATATGAGCAGCTTCCTCAAACATCCTACAGGCTCTGCGTCGAATAGATAGCAGGTGGGAGAGTGTTGGGTAAGGGAATGTGCTTCCCATCTTTGACCTATTTGACAGGGACCCTGTAAGTCATTTGTGTACAAAAAAATAGTAAATTCAAGGTTTTCAAGTCAAAAAACGCATAAATTAAAAACCCACTGTTGTTGTGATATGAGCAGCTTCCCCAAACGTCCTACAGGCTCTGCGTCGAATAGATAGCAGGTGGGAGAGTGTTGGGTAAGGGAATGTGCTTCCCATCTTTGACCTATTTGACAGGGACCCTGTAAGCCATTTGTGTACAAAAAAATGAGTAAATTCAAGTTTTTCAAGTCAAAAAATTCAAAAATGAAAAACCCATAATGCTGTGACATAAGCAGCTTCCCCAAACATCCTACAGGCTCTGCGTCGAATAGATAGCAGGTGGGAGAGTGTTGGGTAAGGGAATCTTCCTCCCATCTTTGACCTATATGACACAGACCCTGTAAGCCATTTGTGTACAAAAAATGAGTAAATTCAAGTTTTTCAAGTCAAAAAACGCATAAATTAAAAACCCACTGTTGTTGTGACATAAGCAGCTTCCCCAAACGTCCTACAGGCTCTGCGTCGAATAGATAGCAGGTGGGAGAGTGTTGGGTAAGGGAATCTTCCTCCCATCTTTGACCTATTTGACACAGACCCTGTAAGCCATTTGTGTACCAAAAAATGAGTAAATTCAAGTTTTTCAAGTCAAAAAACGCATAAATTAAAAACCCACTGTTGTTGTGATGCGAGCAGCTTCCCCAAACGTCCTACAGGCTCTGCGTCGAATAGATAGCAGGTGGGAGAGTGTTGGGTAAGGGAATCTTCCTCCCATCTTTGACCTATTTGACACAGACCCTGTAAGTCATTTGTGTACAAAAAATAGTAAATTCAAGTTTTTCAAGTCAAAAAACGCATAAATGAAAAACCCACTGTTGTTGTGATATGGGAGAGTGTGTTAGGTAAGGGAATCTTCTTCCCAGCTTTGACCTATTTGACAGGGACCCTGTAAGCCATCAGTGAACAAATCAGTTGGGGGGGCTCTCAGTTCAGCATAACTCCTCAGCTGTAACTCCTGTGGAATTCTGGATGGTCTCTATAGAAATGCTAACGACCAAGGTTAATGGGCCGTCCATGCGGCCAGGTGAGCTCATTTGGAAGAAAGACCTCGCAGAGACAGCAGCAGCTCCAGAGCCCTCTGACCTTTCAAAGCAAATCTCTCCAACCCTTTGTTTTTCCAATGTAAGTAGTCGTTCTTTGGACAGTTGTTGTGATTCTTGTGGAGAAATGTGTAAAAAAAAAAAGAACCCCATGTAATATAACTTGGTTTGCACGTTCACAGAGGCTGCTGGAATGCCCCATGTGTTTCTGCAGAGTCACTCATCTGAGGCATCACTGAGGTCTGTGCACGGCATCTTGAACCTCCAGGAACGTCAGATCTTGCTGAAGTTGGCCAGAGGTAGGGTGAAGCTGAGGAACCTGAGCTGTCCTGTGTGTTCCAGGGAATTTGCCTACATTGAGAAACACCTGGACAGGGGACACCCAGATCTAACAGTAAGTATCACAAAAGCTGGTTCATGAATTCTAATAGTTGTTGGTTGGATTTCCTCAACATACCATTAATGGTAATGTTATGACAAACTGTCCCCTGTTGTTTTTCCTTTTCTTTTAGGCTTCAGAGGTCGCTCGACACATCAGAGACCTCCTGTGGAAGGTGACGCAGGAGGAACTGAATGAGTCTGAGGGCAACAAACCCCCCGATTCCGATGGTGAGCACTTTTGACATCTACCTCAGACTTGGTGGAGGCAGAAGCGACCGCTCCCCAACAAACAACAACAACTTCAGCCTGAAGAGGACTTTTTTCAAGCGCTGGGTAAGCGATGTCAGGGTGCAATATTATTGGTGTAACGTGACTGTATTTTAAAGAATGGAAACTCAAACTATGATGTTTATTGCAGATGAGATCCTAGACCTTCCAGAAGCTGCCGAGCCAGACACGGAAGGCCTGCAGGACGGGGCTATTGTGATGCAAGGTAGGTGTTAATGGCTGGACACATTAGTGATTAGTCTCTATGGAATTAGCTAAATGGGATGTTAACAGACAATGTGTTGTTTTTACAGAGCCAGAAAGTGGCCAGCATTCAGACCTGGTGACTCTGAACCTTCAAGATCTCCCTGGACCTGGACCTGGAGTGAAAGATCAACATAAAAGCACCTATTTATATTTTCATTGTGTGAGCTTTAAAAAATTTTTTTAACATTTAACATTTTTTTTATCTCTGTGTGTTGTTATTTATAAAGGATTATTTATATGTGAGTTACTACTGACCCAATGTCATAAAAATAAAAATTTTTTTAAATACACAAATTTGTCTCTTTCTGTGTGGTAAAAATTGAAATTGCTGTCAGATGAACAAAAACGCAGCATCCCCAAACGTCCTACGGGCTCTGCGTCGAATAGGTAGCAGGTGGGAGAGTGTTGGGTAAGGGAATGTGCTTCCCATCTTTGACCTATTTGACACAGACCCTGTAAGTCATTTGTGTACAAAAAAATGAGTAAATTCAAGTTTTTCAAGTCAAAAAACGCATAAATTAAAAACCCCATAATGCTGTGACATAAGCAGCTTCCCCAAACATCTACAGGCTCTGCGTCGAATAGGTAGCAGGTGGGAGAGTGTTGGGTAAGGGAAAATGCTTCCCATCTTTGGACCTATTTGACACAGACCCTGTAAGTCATTTGTGTACAAAAAATGAGTAAATTCAAGTTTTTCAAGTCAAAAAAACGCATAAATTAAAAACCCCATAATGCTGTGACATAAGCAGCTTCCCCAAACATCCTACAGGCTCTGCGTCGAATAGGTAGCAGGTGGGAGAGTGTTGGGTAAGGGAAAATGCTTCCCATCTTTGACCTATTTGACACAGACCCTGTAAGTCATTTGTGTACAAAAAATGAGTAAATTCAAGTTTTTCAAGTCAAAAAACGCATAAATTAAAAACCCCATAATGCTGTGACATAAGCAGCTTCCCCAAACGTCCTACGGGCTCTGCGTCGAATAGATAGCAGGTGGGAGAGTGTTGGGTAAGGGAATCTTCCTCCCATCTTTGACTATATGACACAGACCCTGTAAGCCATTTGTGTACAAAAAAATGAGTAAATTCAAGTTTTTCAAGTCAAAAAACGCATAAATTAAAAACCCACTGTTGTTGTGACATAAGCAGCTTCCCCAAACATCCTACAGGCTCTGCGTCGAATAGGTAGCAGGTGGGAGAGTGTTGGGTAAGGAAAATGCTTCCATCTTTGACCTATTTGACACAGACCCTGTAAGGCCATTTGTGTACAATAAAATAGTAAATTCAAGTTTTTCAAGTCAAAAAACGCTATAAATTAAAAACCCACTGTTGTTGTGATATGAGCAGCTTCCTCAAACATCCTACAGGCTCTGCGGTCGAATAGATAGCAGGTGGGAGAGTGTTGGGTAAGGGAAAATGCTTCCCATCTTTGACCTATTTGACACAGACCCTGTAAGCCATTTTGTGTACAAAAAAATGAGTAAATTCAAGTTTTTCAAGTCAAAAAATTCAAAAATGAAAAACCCCATAATGCTGTGACATAAGCAGCTTCCCAAACATCCTACAGGCTCTGCGTCGAATAGATAGCAGGTGGGAGAGTGTTGGGTAAGGGAAAATGCTTCCCATCTTTGACCTATTTGACACAGACCCTGTAAGTCATTTGTGTACAAAAAAATAGTAAATTCAAGGTTTTCAAGTCAAAAAACGCATAAATTAAAAACCCACTGTTGTTGTGATGCGAGCAGCTTCCCCAAAAATCCTACAGGCTCTGCGTCGAATAGGGTAGCAGGTGGGAGAGTGTTGGGTAAAGGAAAATGCTTCCCATCTTTGACCTATTTGACACAGACCCTGTAAGTCATTTGTGTACAAAAAAATAGTAAATTCAAGGTTTTCAAGTCAAAAAACGCATAAATAAAAAACCCAACTGTTGTTGTGATGCGAGCAGCTTCCCCAAACATCCTACAGGCTCTGCGTCGAATAGGTAGCAGGTGGGGAGAGTGTTGGGTAAGGGAATGTGCTTCCCATCTTTGACCTATTTGACACAGACCCTGTAAGTCATTTGTGTACAAAAAAATGAGTAAATTCAAGTTTTTCAAGTCAAAAAACGCATAAATTAAAAACCCCATAATGCTGTGACATAAGCAGCTTCCCCAAACATCCTACAGGCTCTGCGTCGAATAGGTAGCAGGTGGAGAGTGTTGGGTAAGGGAAAATGCTTCCCATCTTTGACCTATTTGACACAGACCCTGTAAGTCATTTGTGTACAAAAAATGAGTAAATTCAAGTTTTTCAAGTCAAAAAACGCATAAATTAAAAACCCCATAATGCTGTGACATAAGCAGCTTCCCCAAACATCCTACAGGCTCTGCGTCGAATAGGTAGCAGGGTGGGAGAGTGTTGGGTAAGGGAAAATGCTTCCCATCTTTGACCTATTTGACACAGACCCTGTAAGTCATTTGTGTACAAAAAATGAGTAAATTCAAGTTTTTCAAGTCAAAAAACGCATAAATTAAAAACCCCATAATGCTGTGACATAAGCAGCTTCCCCAAACGTCCTACGGGCTCTGCGTCGAATAGATAGCAGGTGGGAGAGTGTTGGGTAAGGGAATCTTCCTCCCATCTTTGACCTATATGACACAGACCCTGTAAGCCATTTGTGTACAAAAAAATGAGTAAATTCAAGTTTTTCAAGTCAAAAAACGCATAAATTAAAAACCCACTGTTGTTGTGATATGAGCAGCTTCCTCAAACATCCTACAGGCTCTGCGTCGAATAGATAGCAGGTGGGAGAGTGTTGGGTAAGGGAAAAATGCTTCCCATCTTGACCTATTTGACACAGACCCTGTAAGCCATTTGTGTACAAAAAAATGAGTAAATTCAAGTTTTTCAAGTCAAAAATTCAAAAATGAAAAACCCCATAATGCTGTGACATAAGCAGCTTCCCCAAACATCCTACAGGCTCTGCGTCGAATAGGTAGCAGGTGGGAGAGTGTTGGGTAAAGGAAAATGCTTCCCATCTTTGACCTATTTGACACAGACCCTGTAAGTCATTTGTGTACAAAAAAATAGTAAATTCAAGGTTTTCAAGTCAAAAAACGCATAAATTAAAAACCCACTGTTGTTGTGATGCGAGCAGCTTCCCCAAACATCCTACAGGCTCTGCGTCGAATAGGTAGCAGGTGGGAGAGTGTTGGGTAAGGGAAAATGCTTCCCATCTTTGACCTATTTGACACAGACCCTGTAAGTCATTTGTGTACAAAAAAATAGTAAATTCAAGTTTTTCAAGTCAAAAAACGCATAAATTAAAAACCCACTGTTGTTGTGATATGAGCAGCTTCCTCAAACATCCTACAGGCTCTGCGTCGAATAGATAGCAGGTGGGAGAGTGTTGGGTAAGGGAAAATGCTTCCCATCTTTGACCTATTTGACACAGACCCTGTAAGCCATTTGTGTACAAAAAAATGAGTAAATTCAAGTTTTTCAAGTCAAAAAACTCAAAAATGAAAAACCCCATAATGCTGTGACATAAGCAGCTTCCCCAAACATCCTACAGGCTCTGCGTCGAATAGATAGCAGGTGGGAGAGTGTTGGGTAAGGGAAAATGCTTCCCATCTTTGACCTATTTGACACAGACCCTGTAAGCCATTTGTGTACAAAAAAATAGTAAATTCAAGTTTTTCAAGTCAAAAAACGCATAAATTAAAAACCCACTGTTGTTGTGATATGAGCAGCTTCCTCAAACATCCTACAGGCTCTGCGTCGAATAGATAGCAGGTGGGAGAGTGTTGGGTAAGGGAAAATGCTTCCCATCTTTGACCTATTTGACACAGACCCTGTAAGCCATTTGTGTACAAAAAAATGAGTAAATTCAAGTTTTTCAAGTCAAAAAATTCAAAAATGAAAAACCCCATAATGCTGTGACATAAGCAGCTTCCCCAAACATCCTACAGGCTCTGCGTCGAATAGATAGCAGGTGGGAGAGTGTTGGGTAAGGGAAAATGCTTCCCATCTTTGACCTATTTGACACAGACCCTGTAAGTCATTTGTGTACAAAAAAATAGTAAATTCAAGGTTTTCAAGTCAAAAAACGCATAAATTAAAAACCCACTGTTGTTGTGACATAAGCAGCTTCCCCAAACGTCCTACAGGCTCTGCGTAGAATAGATAGCAGGTGGGAGAGTGTTGGGTAAGGGAAAATGCTTCCCATCTTTGACCTATTTGACAGGGACCCTGTAAGCCATTTGTGTACAAAAAAATGAGTAAATTCAAGTTTTTCAAGTCAAAAAACGCATAAATTAAAAACCCACTGTTGTTGTGACATAAGCAGCTTCCCCAAACATCCTACAGGCTCTGCGTCGAATAGGTAGCAGGTGGGAGAGTGTTGGGTAAGGGAATGTGCTTCCCATCTTTGACCTATATGACACAGACCCTGTAAGTCATTTGTGTACAAAAAAATAGTAAATTCAAGGTTTTCAAGTCAAAAAACGCATAAATTAAAAACCCACTGTTGTTGTGATGCGAGCAGCATCCCCAAACGTCCTACGGGCTCTGCGTCGAATAGATAGCAGGTGGGAGAGTGTTGGGTAAGGGAATCCTCCTCCCAGCTGCGACCTATTTGACAGGGACCCCGTAAGCCATCTGTGTACAACTGCATGGGTAAATTCAAACCTAACCGTCTCAGCCGCCCTGCACCTGAACCTAACCGTCTCCCACTGGACCTGCACCCTAACCCTAACCGTCACAGCCCTCCCGCGCCCAACCCTAACCGCCACAGCCCTCCCGCACCCTAACCCTAACCCTAACCCTAACCCTAACCGTCACAGCCCTCCCGCGCCCAACCCTAACCGCCACAGCCCTCCCGCACCCTAACCCTAACCCTAACCCTAACCCTAACCCTAACCCTAACCGTCACAGCCCTCCCGCGCCCAACCCTAACCGCCGCAGCCCTCCCGCACCCTAACCCTAACCCTAACCCTAACCCTAACCGTCACAGCCCTCCCGCGCCCAACCCTAACCGCCGCAGCCCGCCCGCACCCTAACCCTAACCCTAACCCTAACCCTAACCGTCACAGCCCTCCCGCGCCCGACCCCAACCGCCCCAGCCCTCCCCCGGGCCGTTTGGGGGCGTTTTAGGCGGTCGGTGGGACGCTCGGGCGGTCCGTGGACGCGAGGAAGACTCCGGTGGTCGGCGGTCGGTCAGGGGGAGGTTTAGGCTGTTCGTGTACATTTGAGGAAGGGCGGTCGGTCAGGGGGAGGCGTTTAGGCGCTCGGCGTACGGGTAGGCGTTCAGGGGGACGCGTAGGCGGTCCGCGTCCGCCCCCGCGGCGCGAGGGCGCCCCCGGTGGCGTCCGCGCGGCGCCCCCGGGGGGGCAAGGGAAAAAGTCCCGCGCGCTTG
>NW_026138717.1:202500-215000 GCF_019924925.1 Ctenopharyngodon idella | reverse complement strand
CCGTCTCCGGCCGGGCAGAGGCCTAACCCCCCGGGCGCGTCGCACGCTCCGATCGGCCAGGTAAAACAAAAAAGACGCGCCCCGGCCGTACCGAGCCCTGGGAGGAGGGGCGCGCTCCTCCCGGCCCGCTCGAACGCAACTCTTCGCGGGGCACGCCGGAGCGGCCCCGTCCGGTTCTCTTTCGTCCGCGTCTCGTTTTTTGTCAAAGTCCGAGAGAGCTCGTTCTCCCCAGTACCGCGATGGCCTCGATTCGACGCTTCTGCGCTCAGCAACTAGTGCCAGAAGGCGCTCTCATCTGACGTTCCCCGGCGTCGGGCCATCGTTCCGGGCTGGGACGGCGGTACCGGGTCCCCCGGATCTTTAGACGTGCAACTCCGTTTTGGGACTTAGAAAATTTTTGAGGAGCGACTTGTTTGCGCCTCCGGGCGGGTGCCTGCTCACCCGTTTCTAGTGTCCGCACCAACCGCTTTGCGTCGCTCCTCCGGGCGGGTCCGTGTTCACCCGTTTTTTCTGGTGCGCACACCAAACACTTTGTTTTTTCAAGGAGGAGGTCGCTTCCTACCTCCGGGCGGGTGCCTGCTCACCCGTCTCTAGGGCCACCACCAAACCCTTTGCTTTTCAAGGAGGAGGTCGCTTCCTACCTCCGGGCGGGTGCCTGCTCACCCGTCTCTAGGGCCACCACCAAACCCTTTGTTTTTCAAGGAGGAGGTCGCTTCCTACCTCCGGGCGGGTGTGTCTCCTCACCCGCCTCTCTGGGTCCGCCACCACCACCACCAAACGCTTTCAAGGAGGAGGTCGAATCTTACCTCCGGGGTTCACGCCCTCCGAACCTTCTCGGCCTCGCGACGGTCAAACGAGGCGCTGCCTGGAAGGGGAACCGGCCTTCCAGGCGGCCACCGCTCGGGGCGGCTCTTTGCGTGGCGCGCCCGGGACCGGCGCAACTGCCCCGGGGGCCACGCTTTTTCGCTCACGACGGTCTGCTTCGCGGAGGGTCAGCTCCTCCGGGCGGGTGTCCTGCTCACCCGTATTCATATATGTATGTATGTATGCACGTCCACACCAAACACTTTGTGCATTTTTTAGAGGAGGAGGTGCAACCTTCCTACCTCCGGGCGGGCGCCCTCTCTCGCTCCGCCCGTAGTGTCGCGCCACCGACACTTTTGTTTCGGGGGCCGGGAGTCACCCACTCACCCGACCCCTCCTCTGTTTGCCACTCTGGTTTTTCTTTCTTTGGAGGTATCAGTTCCTCCGAGCGCTTTCCACAGACTGAACGCTCGATACAAAGTTTTCATCATGGTACGGGGGGTGCCGAGCCCGCAGCCGGCCGGGACAGACAAGCATATACCGGACAGGGAAAAGTTTGGCCGAGGACGGAGAACCGCGACGCGTGCGGGCTCCCTACACACGGGTCTCGCTCCGCTCGCCCGGAGGCGAGGACGGCGCGGCCGCTCATAGGGCGCGTGCGGAACCGTCCTGTTACGGGGGGCCGCAAATCCAGGAAGCACGTACTGGTAACGGGGCGCGGGCGGTGGCGGCCCTGTGACATGCGAGGGGGCTGCGCGCCGGGCCCCCAGCGTCTGAACCCTCCACCGTCGCAAACGCCTCCGCATCGGACCTTCACGTCAGACCGGCCTTCTGAGTCTTGCCCAAGGAAAGAGAGGGCCGCGCCCGGGGCGGCCCCGACCCCGGAGGGACGGGGCCGAACGCGGCTCTCGGTTCGACGCGCGAGGCGGGGGAGGTTCGCTCTGCCCATCGCCGGGCGGAGGCCTGCCCCTGGCGCGTCTCGACACGCTCCGATCGGCCAGGTAAAACAAAAAAGACGCGCCCCGGCCGTACCGAGCCCGGGGAGGAGGGGCGCGCTCCTCCCGGCCCGCTTCTTATTCTGACACCTCGATCTGCGGGGGGGTCGCCTTCAAAACCATTCCCCCACCCGCGAGCACCCCTGGGCTAGGCGCTCTCTCGTTTTGCTAGAGTCATATATGTGTACACACTTAGAGGTTTTTGTGTGTGTGTGTTTGTCAAAGCCGTTCACCCATTGTCATTATCGACTTTGTTCGGACCCGAGGCACGCCGGAGCGGCCGCGGGGTGGGTTGCCTGCCTGCCCGATCCTTCTGGTTCTTTGGTTTTTTGTGTTACGACATTTTCGGACCGAGGCACGCCGGAGCGGCCGCGGGGTGGGTTGCCTGATCCTTCTGGTTCTTTGGTTTTTTTGTGTTACGACATTTTCGGAACCCGAGGCACGCCGGAGCGGCCCCGGGCTCGCACGCGAGGTGGGGAGGTGCCGTGTGCCCACAGAGACCGGGCAGATGCCTACCCCTGGCGCGTGCCCTTTCCCATCTGCCAGCAGAAACGCCCCGGCCTTCCAGATACCCCGCGGAGGACGGGCGCGGTCCTCCGGGAGCCCGAGCGATCCATCGATCCGCCCGCACCCCGGGGAGGGGTGGAGGGCCTTGGGTTTTCTCAACTCACGCCTTTGCCGCACCGGAGGACCGGACCTCCGGGCGGGGACCCCACACGCCGGGGCCCGACCCCCTGAGCCCGCACACAGGGAACCGGGACTCCGGCCGAGGACCCCACGCCGCGGGGGGGACCGGCCTTCGCTTCAGTCACCAAAGCGCACCGCCTCTGGTCGGGGAGGGAGCTCGTCCTGCCTGCCTGCCTCCGGGCGGGTGTGCCTTCTCACCCGTCTCTCGCGTCAAAAGACTTAGTGCAATTTTCGACCAGATTCTCGTTTTTTTGACAAAGTCCGAGAGAGCTCGTTCTCCCCAGTACCGCGATGGCCTCGCTTCGACGCTTCTGCGCTCAGCAACTAGTGCCAGAAGGCGCTCGGGTTCTGCCTGTACCCGACGTCGGGCCATCGTTCCGGGCTGGGACGGCGGTACCGGGGCTCCCTGGATCTTTAGACGTACAACTCATTTTTGGGACTTAGAAAATTTTCGAGGAACGACTTGTTGCGCACCTCCGGGCGGGTGTGCCCCATCACCCGTCTCTAGTTTCGCTCCACCACCACCGTACAGTTTGGTATACGCCCTCCGACTCCTTCTACGATGCCCAGGACGGCGCATCGTCTCCGGCCTCGCGAACGAGGCGCTGCCTGGAAGGGGGAACCGGCCTTCCAGGCGGCTCTTTGCGTGACGCGCCCGGGACCGGCGCAACTGCCCCCGGGGTCACGCTTCGACTCACGACGGTCTGTGTCGGAGGACCGTGCCTCCGCAAAAGTCTTTCGCTCCTAGCACGATGCCCAGGGCGGCGCATCGTCTCCGGCCTCGTCTCGCAACACGAGCCCCCCCCGCCGGAGGTAGGCCGATCCTCCGGGCGGGTGAGTGAGTGCACACCAAAAAGACTTAGTGCAATTTTCGAGGAGATTGTCGTTTTTTTGTCAAAGTCCGAGAGAGCTCGTTCTCCCCAGTACCGCGATGGCCTCGCTTCGACGCTTCTGCGCTCAGCAACTAGTGCCAGAAGGCGCTCGGGTTCTGCCATTACCCGACGTCGGGCCATCGTTCCGGGCTGGGACGGCGGTACCGGGCCTCCCTGGATCTTTAGACGTACAACTCCGTTTTGGGACTTTGAAAATTTTCGAGGAACGACTTTTGCGCACCTCCGGGCGGGTGTGCCCCATCACCCGTTTCGCACACCACCACCGTTCAGTTTGGTATATGCCCTCCGACTCCTTCTACGATGCCCAGGACGGCGCATCGTCTCCGGCCTCGTCCCTGGAGGTGAACCCATCCTCCGGGCGGGTGTGCCCCATCACCCGTCTCTAGTTTCGCTCCACCACCACCATACAGTTTGGTATACGCCCTCCGATTCCTTCCACGATGCCCAGGACGGCGCATCGTCTCCGGCCTCAACCCCTTTGCCTTTGCCGCATCGGAGGACCGGACCTCCGGGCGGGGACCCCACACGCCGGGGCCCGACCCCCTGAGCCCGCACACAGGGAACCGGGACTCCGGCCGAGGACCCCTCGCCACGGGGGGACCGGCCTTTGCTTCTGTCACCAAAGCGCAACGCGCGATGCCCAGGACGGCGCATCGTCTCCGGCCTGGCTTCTGGGAGTTACCCAAGCTCCCAGAACCATACAGTTTGGTATATGCCCTCCGACTCCTTCCACGATGCCCAGGACGGCGCATCGTCTTCGGCCTCGCTTCTGGGAGTTACCCAAGCTCCCAGAACCATACAGTTTGGTATATGCCCTACGCTCCTTCCACGATGCCCAGGACGGCGCATCGTCTCCGGCCTCGTCCCTGGAGGTGAACCCATCCTCCGGGCGGGGGGAGTGCACACCAAAAGACTTAGTGCAATTTTCGAGAACGGAGTCGTTTTTTTGACAAAGTCCGAGAGAGCACATTCTCCCCAGTACCGCGATGGCCTCGTTTCGACGCTTCTGCGCTAGACTCGAGTTCCAGACGGGGGCTCAATCCGACGCCACCCGGGGACAGGCCATCTCGGTCGGATAGGAGAAGCAGCACGTAACGCCTGGATCTTTACACCTGCAACTCCGTTTTGGGACTTAGAAAATTTTTCGAGGAACGACTTTTTGCGCACCTCCGGGCGGGTGCCACCTCACCCGTTTCTAGTTTCGCACACCACCACCACACAGTTTGGTATATGCCCTCCGTCTCCTTCCACGATGCCCAGGACGGCGCATCGTCTTCGGCCTCGCTTCTGGGAGTTCCCCAAGCTCCCAGAACCATACAGTTTGGTATATGCCCTACGCTCCTTCCACGATGCCCAGGACGGCGCATCGTCTTCGGCCTCGCTTCTGGGAGTTACCCAAGCTCCCAGAACCATACAGTTTGGTATATGCCCTACGCTCCTTCCACGATGCCCAGGACGGCGCATCGTCTTCGGCCTCGCTTCTGGGAGTTCCCCAAGCTCCCAGAACCATACAGTTTGGTATATGCCCTCCGACTCCTTCCACGATGCCCAGGACGGCGCATCGTCTTCGGCCTCGCTTCTGGGAGTTACCCAAGCTCCCAGAACCATACAGTTTGGTATATGCCCTCCGACTCCTTCCACGATGCCCAGGACGGCGCATCGTCTTCGGCCTCGTCCCTGGAGGTGAACCCATCCTCCGGGCGGGGTGAGTGCACACCAAAAGACTTAGTGCAATTTTAGAGAACGGACTCGTTTTTTTGACAAAGTCCGAGAGAGCACATTCTCCCCAGTACCGCGATGGCCTCGTTTCGACGCTTCTGCGCTAGACTCGAGTTCCAGACGGGGGCTCAATCCGACGCCACCCGGGGACAGGCCATCTCGGTCGGATAGGAAAAGCAGCATGTTACCCCTGGATCTTTAGACCTGCAACTCCGTTTTGGGACTTAGAAAATTTTTCGAGGAGCGACTTTGCGCACCTCCGGGCGGGTTGCTGCTCACCCGTTTCTAGTGTCGCACACCACCACCGTTCAGTTTGGTATACGCCCTCCGTTCCTTCCACGATGCCCAGGACGGCGCATCGTCTTCGGCCTCGCTTCTGGGAGTTCCCCAAGCTCCCAGAACCACCACCATACAGTTTGGTATATGCCCTACGCTCCTTCCACGATGCCCAGGACGGCGCATCGTCTTCGGCCTCGCTTCTGGGAGTTACCCAAGCTCCCAGAACCACCACCATACAGTTTGGTATATGCCCTACGCTCCTTCCACGATGCCCAGGACGGCGCATCGTCTTCGGCCTCGCTTCTGGGAGTTCCCCAAGCTCCCAGAACCACCACCATACAGTTTGGTATATGCCCTACGCTCCTTCCACGATGCCCAGGACGGCGCATCGTCTTCGGCCTCGCTTCTGGGAGTTCCCCAAGCTCCCAGAACCACCACCATACAGTTTGGTATATGCCCTACGCTCCTTCCACGATGCCCAGGACGGCGCATCGTCTTCGGCCTCGCTTCTGGGAGTTACCCAAGCTCCCAGAACCACCACCATACAGTTTGGTATATGCCCTACGCTCCTTCCACGATGCCCAGGACGGCGCATCGTCTTCGGCCTCGCTTCTGGGAGTTCCCCAAGCTCCCAGAACCATACAGTTTGGTATATGCCCTCCGTTCCTTCCACGATGCCCAGGACGGCGCATCGTCTTCGGCCTGGCTTCTGGGAGTTCCCCAAGCTCCCAGAACCATACAGTTTGGTATATGCCCTCCGACTCCTTCCACGATGCCCAGGACGGCGCATCGTCTCCGGCCTCGTCCCTGGAGGTGAACCCATCCTCCGGGCGGGGGTGAGTGCACACCAAAAGACTTAGTGCAATTTAAGAGAACGGACTCGTTTTTTTGACAAAGTCCGAGAGAGCACATTCTCCCCAGTACCGCGATGGCCTCGTTTCGACGCTTCTGCGCTAGACTCGAGTTCCAGACGGGGGCTCAATCCGACGGCGCCCGGGGACAGGCCATCTCGGTCGGATAGGAAAAGCAGCATGTTACCCCTGGATCTTTAGACCTGCAACTCCGTTTTGGGACTTAGAAAATTTTTCGAGGAGCGACTTTGCGCACCTCCGGGCGGGTTGCTGCTCACCCGTTTCTAGTGTCGCACACCACCACCGTTCAGTTTGGTATACGCCCTCCGTTCCTTCCACGATGCCCAGGACGGCGCATCGTCTTCGGCCTCGCTTCTGGGAGTTCCCCAAGCTCCCAGAACCACCACCATACAGTTTGGTATATGCCCTACGCTCCTTCCACGATGCCCAGGACGGCGCATCGTCTTCGGCCTCGCTTCTGGGAGTTACCCAAGCTCCCAGAACCACCACCATACAGTTTGGTATATGCCCTACGCTCCTTCCACGATGCCCAGGACGGCGCATCGTCTTCGGCCTCGCTTCTGGGAGTTCCCCAAGCTCCCAGAACCATACAGTTTGGTATATGCCCTCCGTTCCTTCCACGATGCCCAGGACGGCGCATCGTCTTCGGCCTGGCTTCTGGGAGTTCCCCAAGCTCCCAGAACCATACAGTTTGGTATATGCCCTCCGACTCCTTCCACGATGCCCAGGACGGCGCATCGTCTCCGGCCTCGTCCCTGGAGGTGAACCCATCCTCCGGGCGGGGGTGAGTGCACACCAAAAGACTTAGTGCAATTTAAGAGAACGGACTCGTTTTTTTGACAAAGTCCGAGAGAGCACATTCTCCCCAGTACCGCGATGGCCTCGTTTCGACGCTTCTGCGCTAGACTCGAGTTCCAGACGGGGGCTCAATCCGACGGCGCCCGGGGACAGGCCATCTCGGTCGGATAGGAAAAGCAGCACGTAACGCCTGGATCTTTACACCTGCAACTCCGTTTTGGGACTTAGAAAATTTTTCGAGGAGCGACTTTGCGCACCTCCGGGCGGGTTGCTGCTCACCCGTTTCTAGTGTCGCACACCACCACCGTTCAGTTTGGTATATGCCCTCCGTTCCTTCCACGATGCCCAGGACGGTGCATCGTCTCCGGCCTGGCTTCTGGGAGTTACCCAAGCTCCCAGAACCATACAGTTTGGTATATGCCCTCCGTTCCTTCCACGATGCCCAGGACGGTGCATCGTCTCCGGCCTGGCTTCTGGGAGTTACCCAAGCTCCCAGAACCATACAGTTTGGTATATGCCCTCCGTTCCTTCCACGATGCCCAGGACGGCGCATCGTCTCCGGCCTCGTCCCTGGAGGTGAGCCCATCCTCCACCATACAGTTTGGTATATGCCCTACGCTCCTTCTACGATGCCCAGGACGGCGCATCGTCTCCGGCCTCGTCCCTGGAGGTGAGCCCATCCTCCACCATACAGTTTGGTATATGCCCTACGCTCCTTCTACGATGCCCAGGACGGCGCATCGTCTCCGGCCTGGCTTCTGGGAGTTCCCCATGCTCCCAGAACCACCACCGTACAGTTTGGTATATGCCCTCCGACTCCTTCTACGATGCCCAGGACGGCGCATCGTCTCCGGCCTCCTTTCCCACCTCGGTCCCCAGGGCCGGGCCACCCACCTCGGTGCCCAGGGCCGGGCCACCCACCTCGGTCCCCAGGGCCGGGCCACCCACCTCGGTCCCCAGGGCCGGGCCACCCACCTCGGTGCCCAGGGCCGGGCCACCCACCTCGGTCCCCAGGGCCGGGCCACCCACCTCGGACGCCCTGGAGGATATGACGCGCAACTCCTTTTTCCGTCCGATCGGTACCTCCTCCGGGCGGGTGCGCACCCCCCCGTCTCTAGTGGAAGAGGCCCGTTTTTTGGCAAAGTCCGTGGGAGCTCGTTCTCCCTAGTACCCCGATGGCCTGAAATTCCCGGTCCTGCGCTGGACTCGAGTTCCAGACCGGGGGCTCAATCCGACGGCGCCCGCCGACCGGGCACCTCGCTCGGGTCGGGCCCGGCGGCGCGGGCGGCCTGGAGGAAGTGACCCTCAACTCGTTTTTCATACTTAGAAAAATACACGGCGCCGAGCTGCCTCCTCCGGGCGGGTTGGTGCGCACCCGTTTCTGGTGCCTCCTCCGGGCGGGTGCGCACCCCCAGTCTCTAGGGTGCCTCCTCCGGGCGGGTGCGCAACCCCCCGTCTCTAGGGTGCCTCCTCCGGGCGGGTGCGCAACCCCCCGTCTCTAGGGTGCCTCCTCCGGGCGGGTGCGCAACCCCCCGTCTCTAGGGTGCCTCCTCCGGGCGGGTGCGCAACCCCCAGTCTCTAGGGTGCCTCCTCCGGGCGGGTGCGCTCCCCCCAGTCTCTAGGGTGCCTCCTCCGGGCGGGTGCGCTCCCCCCAGTCTCTAGGGTGCCTCCTCCGGGCGGGTGCGCTCCCCCGGCCGGCCGGTCGCTCGGTCTCTCCCCAGTACCCCGATGGCCTGAAATGTTGGGACCTGCGCTAGACTCGAGTTCCAGACCGGGGCTCGATCCGACGGCGCCCGCCGACGGGGCACCTCGCTCGGGTCGGGCCGGCGGCGCGCGCCGCCTGGAGGAAGTCACCTGCAACTCGTTTTTCATACTTAGAAAAATAACCCACGCACGGTGCCAAGCCGCCTTCTCCGGGCGGGCGGCCGATGGGTACGTCCTCCCGGGTCGGTCCCCCCGGGGCCCGGACCCACGCGGGGGTGCGCCCGGCCGCCTGCCCGCTGACCCCACGCGCAATCTCATTATGTCAACGGGGGTCTACGACGCTTCCCCGGCCCAGAAATCCACTTTCGTCGTCGGGGGGCCGTTTCGGGCCTTTGAACGCGAATAACTCGGGAACCCCGCGTCGGATCCGCACGAAATTTGAAACGCGCCTAGAGCTCGGCGAGACGCTTCCAACGAGACCGGCCCCAGGGTCGTGGCCCCCCGGGGGGCGGAGTTATGAATTTTTGAACGGTTCCGCGGAAAAACGCCCGTAACTCCGGAACCCCGAGTCCGATCCGCGCGGGGCCGGGACCGTTCGATAGGTCTCTTCGAGACGCTTCCGACGAGCCCGGCCTCGGGGCCGTGCCACCCGGGGCGGCCGAGATACGGAGGCTCAAAGTTCCGCGGAAAAACGCCCGTAACTCCGGAACCCCGAGTCCGATCCGCTCGGGGCCGGGACCGTTCGATAGGTCTCGTCGAGACGCTTCCGACGAGCCCGGCCCCAGGGTCGTGGGCCCCGAGGCGGCCGAGATACGGATTTTTGAACGTTTCCCCGGGAAAAACGTTATAACTCCGGGACCCCAAGTCCGATCCGCGCGGGCCCGGTACCGTTCGATAGGTCTCGTCGAGACGCTTCCAACGAGACCGGCCCCACGGTCCTAGGCCCCGGGGCGGCCGAGATACGGATTTTTGAACCTTTCCCCGGGAAAAACGTTATAACTCCGGGACCCCGCGTCCGATCCGCGCGGGCCCGGTACCGTTCGATAGGTCTCGTCGAGACGCTTAAGACGAGCCCGGCCCCAGGGTCCTAGGCCCCGGGGCGGCCGAGATACGAATTTTCGAACCTTTCGCCGGGAAAAACGTTTAAAATTCAATAACTCCGAAACCCCGCGTCCGATCCGCGCGGGCCCGGTACCGTTCGACGGGTCTCGTCGAGACGCTTCCAACGAGCCCGGCCCCAGGGTCGTGGGCCCCGCGGCGGCCGAGATACGGATTTTTGAACGTTTCCCCCGGGGAAAACATTCAAAATTTTATATCTCCGGGACCCCGCGTCCGATCCGCTCAAGGCCGGTACCGTTCGATAGGTCTCGTCGAGACGCTTCCAACGAGCCCGGCCCCAGGGTCCTAGGCCCCGGGGCGGCCGAGATACGAATTTTTGAACGTTTCCCCGGGGGAAACATTCAAAATTTTATAACTCCGGAACCCCGCGTCCGATCCGCACGCGGCCGGTACCCTTAGAAAGGTCTCGGCCAGACGCTTCCAACGAGCCCGGCCCCAGGGTCCTAGGCCCCGGGGCGGCCGAGATACGGGCCTTCAAATATTAGGGGGCGGTTCGGAACCGAGCCTCCCCGGGGCTCGGGACGCCGCCCGCTGAGAGCCCCCACCGGGCCCTCTCACCACCCCGAAGCGCGAGCCTCTGGGACCTTCCCTTCCCGAGATACGGCCCCTTTTCTCCAAAAAACCCTTAAACTCAAACGCCCGTATCTCCGGAACCACAAGTCCGATCCGCACGGGGCCGGGACCGTTCGATAGGTCTCGCCGAGACGCTTCCAACGAGCCCGGGCTCAGGGTCGTGGGCCCCGGGGCGGCCGAGATACGGATTTTTGAAGTTTCGGCGGGAAAAACGTTATAACTCCGGGACCCCGAGTCCGATCCGCTCGGGGCCGGTACCGTTCGATAGGTCCGGGCGAGACGCTTCCAACGAGCCCGGCCCCAGGGTCCTGGGCCCCGGGGCGGCCGAGTTACGAATTTTTGAACGTTTCCCCGGGAAAAATCCTTTGAAACCTTATAACTCCGGAGCCCCGCGTCCGATCCGCTCGGGGCCGGTACCGTTCGACGGGTCCCGTCGAGACGCTTCCAACGAGCCCGGCCCCAGGGTCCTGAGCCCCGGGGCGGCCGAGATACGAATTTTCGAACGTTTCCCCCGGGGAAAACATTCAAAATTGTATATCTCCGGAACCCCGCGTCCGATCCGCGCGGGGCCGGGCTCGTTCGATAGGTCCCGTCGAGACGCTTCCAACGAGCCCGGCCCCAGGGTCCTAGGCCCCGGGGCGGCCGAGATACGAATTTTTGAACGTTTCCCCGGGGGAAACATTTAAAATTCTATAACTCCGGAACCCCGCGTCCGAGCCGCGCGGGGCCGGGCTCGTTAGAAAGGTCTCGGCGAGACGCTTCCAACGAGCCCGGCCCCAGGGTCCTAGGCCCCGGGGCGGCCGAGATACGGGCCTTCAAATATTAGGGGGCGGTTCGGAACCGAGCCTCCCCGGGGCTCGGGACGGCGCCCGCTGAGAGCCCCCACCGGGACCCCTCACCACCCCAAAGCACGAGCCTCTGGGACCTTCCCTTCCCGAGATACGGCCCCTTTTCTCCAAAAAACCCTAAAACTCAAACGCCCGTATCTCCGGAACCACAAGTCCGATCCGCGCGGGCCTGGTACCGTTCGATAGGTCTCGGCGAGACGCTTCCAACGAGCCCGGGCTCAGGGTCGTGGGCCCCGGGGCGGCCGAGATACGAATTTTTGAAGTTTCGGCGGGAAACACCTTATAACTCCGGGACCCCAAGTCCGATCCGCTCAAGGCTGGTATCGTTCGATAGGTCTCGGCGAGACGCTTCCAACGAGACCGGCCCCAGAGTCCTAGGCCCCGGGGCGGCCGAGATACGAATTTTTGAACGTTTCCCCGGGAAACACCTTATAACTCCGGGACCCCAAGTCCGATCCGCTCAAGGCTGGTACCGTTCGATAGGTCTCGTCGAGACGCTTCCAACGAGACCGGCCCCAGAGTCCTAGGCCCCGGGGCCGCCGAGATACGAATTTTTGAACGTTTCCCCGGGAAACACCTTATAACTCCGGGACCCCAAGTCCGATCCGCTCGTGGCTGGTACCGTTCGATAGGTCTCGTCGAGACGCTTCCAACGAGACCGGCCCCAGAGTCCTAGGCCCCGGGGCCGCCGAGATACGAATTTTTGAACGTTTCCCCGGGAAACACCTTATAACTCCGGGACCCCAAGTCCGATCCGCTCGTGGCTGGTACCGTTCGATAGGTCTCGTCGAGACGCTTCCAACGAGACCGGCCCCAGAGTCCTAGGCCCCGGGGCCGCCGAGATACGAATTTTTGAACGTTTCCCCGGGAAACACCTTATAACTCCGGGACCCCAAGTCCGATCCGCTCGTGGCTGGTACCGTTCGATAGGTCTCGTCGAGACGCTTCCAACGAGACCGGCCCCAGAGTCCTAGGCCCCGGGGCCGCCGAGATACGAATTTTTGAACGTTTCCCCGGGAAACACCTTATAACTCCGGGACCCCAAGTCCGATCCGCTCGTGGCTGGTACCGTTCGATAGGTCTCGTCGAGACGCTTCCAACGAGACCGGCCCCAGAGTCCTAGGCCCCGGGGCCGCCGAGATACGAATTTTTGAATGTTCCCACTTTGACCGGCTATAACTCCGGAACCAAGCCGACTTTCAGCTCCAA
>NW_026138717.1:0-197500 GCF_019924925.1 Ctenopharyngodon idella | reverse complement strand
GAAGTCACAAAAGAGTGACAGGGCACAATTAATTTGAAGTGGCTGGTAAAATATGCAACTTAACGCTCAATGTGAACATATTTGTAATATTTTTTGAATTTCGTACATTGCTCACCCACTGGTACCAAAATGGACCCATGGGTACATGAAAGTACCCACTGGTACACATGGAAGTCACAAATGAGTGACAGGGCACAATTAATTTGAAGTGGCTGGTAAAATATGCAACTTAACGCTCAACGTGCACATATTTGTAATATTTTTTTAATTTCGTACATTGCTCACCCACTGGTACCAAAATGGACCCATGGGGACATGAAAGTACCCACTGGTACGCATGGAAGTCTCAAAAGAGTGGCAGGGCACAATTAATTTGAAGTGGCTCGTAAAATATGCAACTTATTGCTCAACGTGCACATATTTGTAATATTTTTTGAATTTCGTACATTGCTCACATTTCTTACCCAACTGGATCCATTGGTACACGAAAAACCCACTGGTACCAAAATGGACCCATGGGTACATGAAAGTACCCAATGGTACACATGGAAGTCACAAAAGAGTGACAGGCCACAATTAATATGACGTGGCTGGTAAAAATGCAACTTAACGCTCAACGTGTACATATTTGTAATATTTTTTGCATTTCGTACATTACTCACATTTCTAACCCAACTGGATCCATTGGCACATGAAAAACTGCTCTGGGGGGTATATCCAAGCTCGAGCTGAAGCGGATAGCAAGCCAAATACGCTTAATCTTATTATTAGCTTAAAAATTATATGGGAAAACTAACTTGTTAATTGATTCAAACAATGAAATATTTAATGTGTTTGCAATCACCAAATGTTATGTAACCCTGTAAAGCCTGACATATGTATTTTTTTTTAAAAAAAGTAACAGTTTGAGCTTTTAGATAAAATCTAAAAGAAAATAAAAAAATGCGTATGTTTTAATATTTGTCTTATTTGTATCAGGAATTTATGGCTTATATAGAATCTGATATAAAATCTCAAATCTCTGCAATTTTGTGCAGTTGCTGATATTTACTGAATGTGACATGGTATCCCATAGTCCCATACTCAGAATTTGTGATCTGCATTTCACCCATCCAAGTGCACACACACAGCAGTGCGTATTGACCACACACACCGTGAACAGTGAACACACCTGGAACAGTGGGCAGCCGTTTTTGCTGCGGAGCGATTGGGGGTGAGGTACCTTGCTCAAGTGTCACGGTATGTGACCATAGACAGAAGGAAGCAAGTTTCAAAAGAACTCAAAAGGTTTAATAATAACTCAGACGGCATGTAATACACATTCACAACAAAACAGTGACAGGACAAAGAGTGAACAAACCAAGGAGTTCTTATACAAGAACTAATGAGGGAACTAATGAGATAACAAACAAGACATACCTGAAACAAGGACACTAATCAAATCAGAAACCATGACAACTAACTAATGGCGGGAAAACTAAACAAGGAGGACATGTGACAAACAGAACAAGGTGCAGAAATAGACAGACATGTGACATCAAGGGCACCTCAGTTGTGGGTAATGAGAGTAGAAGAGAGCGCTGTTCACTCACTACCCCCACCTAGTACATTTCCTGTTGGTACTAAGACCAAGTCTGACTGGGTTAGGGCCATTATATGGCCAAAAATTCAAGTCAAGTCATCTTCATTTATATAATGCTTTTCACAATATTGTTTCAAAGCAGCTTCACAGTGACAATAGGAAAATTATTATCGAGCTAAAGTTGGTTTTTGATTGAATCACTTCCGTTGTAAAAAAATAAGATGAAATTCTGAGGTAACACTTTAGATTACAGCTCAAAAAGTACTGCGTAATTACAACAAATTTACAGCATAACTTTCGAAAATTATAGTGTACCTATAAAGTAAGTACATGTAAGTATAGGAGAACAATATGTAAAGTCTTGGGAATAAAGGGGTAACAACCAGAAAAATAACAAATTATTTATACTGTAAGTATTTTAGAACTAAGGGGTACTTATACTATTATGATAGACAACAATCTTACGTTTGGGAGCAATTTCTAGAGAAAGTGCACTGATTAAGTTGTTTCAAGGCAAGTAGAAAGAACTATTGCAATCTTTTTTAATACATGGGGAAATATACTTTTGTTTCATGTAGTTACAGGGTTAGGGTAGCACATTGTTGGACATTGCAGGGCGTAAATTAAAGTGGTGCTTGTTACACTCTTATTTCATGTAGTTACAGGCTAAGTAATAAAAAAAACCCCGCAAACAATCTGTTATCACTCGGAAACCTTTATTTGAAAAACAACTTATTTCAAAACAGATTTAAAGTTACAACTCTTCTTATTCGTTTCTCTTGCTTGGATACCTCCTCCTCTTATTTCTCTTCTTCTTTTTCTTTCTTCCCACTGATGAATCTTAAGAGGGAATCCCATGTCATTTGCTATTCTGTATTTTAAAAAAATACAGTACACCAGGAAATGTGCTCACCGTTTACTCATCTTTTACCCTCATGCCATCTGAGACGTATATGACTTTCCTTCTTAAGATGAACACAAAGTTTTTTAGGAAAATAAATAATATCTGTTCCCCTGTGGTGTTCCCAAGATATAAGCGGGAAACCAAAGTCCCATTCGTTACATTACTTAAGCTTTGACCCTACTCTCACTGCTGTTCTCCAGGGTGGCGGGCAAATCTGAACATTGCCGGGAAGGGTGCGCCTTCCGCGGCCTGGCCCAGAGCTTCGGAGGGGGTGGAAGTCTGATTCCATCTTGGACTTTGTCCAATTTTCGTGTCAGAGCGATGCCCAAACTTTAAACGGCCACCTAGGCGCTAGACGCATTAACCAGACAAGTAAAGATGTCTTGTTTTCTGGGAGGAGGGGGATCATCAAAATTAAGTGAGTTTTTTCTTAAAACAAGCTGAATTATCTGCCAATGGGGTCAAAAAAAATAACAATCTTGTTTCCGTTTGAATTAAGATTATTTTTCTTACCCCAAGTGGCAGATAATTTTGTTTGTTTTAAATAAAAATGCACTTAATTTTGATTTTCCCACCACAGAAAACAAGACATAATATCTTATGCCATTTTACTTATCTAGTAAATGCATCTTGATTTCAAGAATTTATAGATATTTTGACTGGAAACAAGACAAAAATAGTGAGTAAGAAAAACATTTTTTTCTCCCCAGTGTAGACAGTGTCTTGGATTGGATCTCGTATGAATTTATGATGCTAACTGCAAATTCTAAACTGTTATTGTAGAAAATAAAAGATAAAAGCCGTGCCCACTAGAGGGAGCCACAGGATAAGGAAACTTTCAAGCCTGATGTTTCTCTTTCAAGGGAACTCGCGTGCGTCAAGCGCTTTGGGAACGCCTCTGCGTGAATGCGTCGTGAAGCACATGTGAAATCTGTCCAATGGTGTGACGGAACGTCATAGGCGGGTGACGTCATGACCAGGAAACTATAAAGCACACCCGAACCAAACAGAGTTAGCTTCTGTGTCTTCAGTAAGTGTAACTGTCTGTCTTATTCATTGTTGTTTGTCTCTCACGTTATTCAAGCACACATATCTAAGACACTATTATGGCGACACAAGTGCAGCAATTCAGGCCGTGTGCGTCTCCTTGTCTTCGCTACATTCTGGTGGGAGATGCACACGAGCTTTGTGTTGTTTACCTGGGAGTGGAGCATGCCCAGTCAGCTCTCGAGGGAGCTGGCTGTGTGCATTGCGAGCAGATGTCTATGAAGACGCTCCGCTCCCGCCGGGTGCTTTTCGAGGAAAGCAGTTCAGACGTTGTCAGCATCGATCAGTGTGAAGAGTCGCCACCACACTCACAAGCATATGAGGAGCTCGTGGAGGTTGTAACTAGAGTGGTGGCCAGACTGAACATAAGCTGGCTGACCGAGAAACAGGAAGCCTGTCAAGCGAGTTTATTAGACGAGCGCTTTCTTCCTTCTCGCGCACAACCTCCACGTCGGAGCTTGCCTTTTTTTCCCGACCTCCACACCGAGGTGTCGAGGTTGTGGAACAGACCTGCGTCCTTTTGGGTCTATAGTCCACAAACATCTAACTATAGTAACATCTTAGGACTAAAAAGGCATGGTTATGGGGAGATGCCTCGGGTGGAAGAGACACTCACGAGCTATTTCTCCCCTGAGTTGGCAGCCTCCCTCAAAGCCCCGAAGTTACCCACTAAGCCCCTACGTACATCTTCTGCTTTAGTGGGTAAGGCGTACTCGGCAGCAGGTCAGGCGGCGGCATGCTTACACACTATGGCCGTCCTTCAAGCCTATCAATCTGACCTGCTCAAAGACCTTGATGAGGGTGGGGAAGTCAGTCGCGAGGCGTTCTCTGAACTGAAGAAAGCTACAGATCTCTCTCTCCGTGCCACCAAGGAGACCGCCAGATCTATTGGGCGGTCTATGGCAGCCCTGGTGGCCACGGAGAGACAACTTTGGCTCAACCTCGCTGACATGAAAGACCAAGATAGATTGTTCCTCCTCCGCTCACGCCGCCTGGCCTCTTCGGCGACTCCGTCAACACAGTCGTCGAGAGTCCCAGCCGAGTACGAGCTCCTCACACAGGGCGCAACAAAAAGTGAGCGTTGCTTCCCGCGCACCCCTGCAGAAAGACTGGGGGTCGGGGCAGCGCTCACAACCGAAGCCATCCAAAGGAAAGGCGGATCTTAGGACCGTCATTATCCAGCGGAGGGCTTCGGGAAAGAAGTCCTGATGCCAGTGGTGTCGGGCTTCTGAGGGCAGTCCCCTCCGAGGCAGGTTGGTGTCCACCTCAGTACACGGTGCCCGGCCCCCCTCGGTGCCCTCAGGGGGCCATTCTGCCAACCCTGCCACCTTGCGTATCTCAATGGGTCCTGCGCACAGTAGAATTTGGGTACAGAATTCAGTTCGGGTTGCGACCGCCCAGGTTCAACCGGGTTTTGTTCACCGAGGTGAGCCCCGAGCAGGCTCTGGTTATGGAACAGGAAGTACAGACTCTCTTGCGAAAAGAAGCCATAGAAAGGGTTCCTTCTCCCAGCAGGGAGTCGGGGTTTTACAGCCGGTACTTCATAGTTCCAAAGAAGGATGGAGGGTTGCGTCCCATTCTAGATCTGCGCCTATTAAATCGCTCTGTCAAGAAGCTCAAGTTCAGAATGCTAACTCTGAAACAGATCGTGTCACAAATCAAGTCCGAGGATTGGTTTGTCACGATAGATCTGAAAGATGCATACTTTCATATATCCATCCTTCCTCAACACAGGAAGTTCCTGAGGTTCGCTTTCGGGGGCAAAGCGTACCAATATTGGGTTCTTCCCTTCAGCCTAGCTTTATCTCCCCGGACCTTCACAAAATGCGTGGATGCAGCTCTGGCTCCTCTGCGACTCCAGGGCATCCGCATGTTGAATTACATAGACGACTGGTTGATTCTAGCACAGTCAGAAGAGTTGGTGGTTCAGCATCGAGATGCTGTTCTCGCCCATATGAAGCGTCTGGGGTTACGGCTAAACGCAAAGAAGTGTGCTTTCTCCAGCTCAGAGAACCTCTTTTCTAGGTGTAGTTTGGGATTCAGTGTCAATGCAAGCACGTCTGTCGTCAGCTCGCATAGAGGCCACTCTCACAGCCGTAAACAAGCTGAAGCTAGGCCAGTCACTCACTGTGAAACAGTTTCAGAGACTGTTAGGTCTGATGGCAGCTGCGTCCAACATAATACCTTTTGGCCTGCTGTACATGAGACCTTTGCAGTGGTGACTCAAATCCAAGGGGTTTTCCCCGAGGGGAAATCCGTTTCGCATGATCAAGGTCATGCGGCGATGCCTTCGTGCTTGTGTCATGTGGAAAAAACCCTGGTTTCTTTCCCAAGGCCCGGTGTTGGGGGCTCCTTGTCGTCGCTTAACACTAATGAAGGATGCATCTCTCACTGGTTGGGGGGCGATCATGAGTGGTTGCTCGGCTCAGGGTTTGTGGAGGGGTCATTATCTTTCCTGGCACATAAACCAGCTGGAGATGTTGGCTGTGTTCCTGGCACTCAAACACTTCCTCCCGGATCTCAGGGGCCATCATGTGTTGGTCTGCACGGACAACACAGCGGTGGTCTCCTACATAAACCATCAGGGGGGTCTGCGGTCGCGCCACTTATGCAAGTTGGCACACCAAATCCTCTTGTGGGCCCAAGGGAAGCTGCTGTCAGTCAGGGCAGTGTACATCCCAGGGCGTCTGAATCAGGAAGCAGACATCCTGTCGAGGCAGGGGCCGAGGCCCGGGGAGTGGAGACTCCACCCCGAGGTGGTGGAGCTCCTTTGGAAGCGCTTCAGGAAAGCGGATGTGGACTTGTTTGCGTCTCTGGAAATGACCCAATGTCCTCTATATTTCTCCCTCTCACATCCAGCCCCCCTGGGGTTGGATGCTATGGTGCAGATGTGGCCGAGGCTGTGTCTGTATGCCTTTCCCCCGATTGCTCTGCTTCTGGGAGTTTTGGAGAGAGTGTGCCAGGACGGGGTCCAGTTACTTCTAGTAGCCCCGTTTTGGCCGGGCCGGGTCTGGTTCTCGGACCTTATGTCCATCCTCGACGGCTCTCCCCTGGAGATTCCAATCAGGAGGGATCTACTCTCGCAGGCGGGGGGCTCAATCCTTCACCCCCGCCCGGAGTTGTGGAAATTGTGGGCGTGGCCTCTGAGGGGGCACAGCTCATAGATTCCGGTCTCCCTACTGAGGTAGTGGAGACTATGCTCCATTCCAGAGCTCCCTCCACGAGGAGGCTGTATTCCTTGAAATGGAATATTTTCTCTTCGTGGTGTAGAGAACGTAACTTTGATCCTGTTAACTGCCCAGTTGGTACAGTTCTGGAGTTTCTTCAAGAAAAGTTTTCTTCTGGTTTATCTCCTTCGACACTAAAGGTCTACGTGGCAGCCATTGCGGCTTACCACGTTTCTTTAGAGGGTGCTTCTCTTGGCAGACACCCATGGGTTACTCGCTTCCTCCGTGGTACTCTGAGGCTGAGGCCTGTGGCACGTCAGAGAGTTCCGACTTGGGACTTGGCCATAGTGTTGGAGGGCCTGTCTACTGCTCCTTTCGAGCCTATTGAAGAGGTTCATGTAAAATTCCTCACTCTAAAGACTCTTTTCCTCCTCGCTATCTCGTCGTTAAAGAGAATTGGTGGCCTACAAGCCCTTTCGGTCTCTCCCTCTTGCTTGGACTTCGCACCAGGCATGGTCAAAGCCTTCCTCTTTCCTCGGGAAGGTTATGTCCCTAAGGTCCCAACTAATGTGCCGGGCCCTATTATGTTGCAGGCCTTTTGCCCTCCTCCATTTCTGGATCCAGACCAGGAGAAACTTAATTTGCTGTGCCCCGTTAGGGCTTTGGATGCTTACGTCCACAGAGCTGCCCTGTGGCGTAAAACGGATCAGTTGTTCGTCTGTTTCAGGGCCCCACGTAAGGGGCACCCCACATCTAAGCAAACCTTGAGCAAGTGGGTAGTTGAGGCTATCTCACTTGCGTATGAGTCTGCCGGTCATCCTTCTCCACGTAAGGTCCGTGCTCACTCTACACGGAGTATGGCGGCCTTCTTGGCCTTATTGTCTGGAGTGTCCCTCCACGAAGTTTGTGATGCGGCAGGGTGGTCCTCGCCGCACACTTTTGTTAGGTTTTATAACCTAAATGTGCTTGGTGTCTTAGTGTGCACTGAACAGTTTCACACAGACAGCCACTCAGTCTTATGGCGGCGTGGGTATCTCGTTCCCAAAGCGCTTGACGCAGCGGGAGTTCCCTTGAAAGGGAACGTCTCAGGTTACGTATGTAACCATGGTTCCCGAGAGGGAACGAGACGCTGCGTCACGTTGCCATACTCCCTGCATGCCTGTGATCGACTTACTTCGAGTTTTCAGAAGCTAACACTGTTTGGTTCGGGTGTGCTTTATAGTTTCCTGGTCATGACGTCACCCGCCTATGATGTTCCGTCATGCCATTGGACAGATTTCACATGTGACGCATTCACGCAGAGGCGTTCCCAAAGCGTTTGACGCAGCGTCTCGTTCCCTCTCAGGGAACCATGGTTACATACATAACCTGAGACGTTTTCTCTTGATCATTTCAATCACGTTGAATGGAAATAATGCATTGATCTAGCTCATTTATATGATGAATTGACAGTATTGTTTTATATAATTAATGTACATAAATGTTTCACTTTTGTCGACCCCAATAAAACATTTTATTTTTTTAGTTTCAAGTTGCCAGACATGATAAATATATATCTGTCCATTTAATAGGAATAGACGATTTTAAAATATCTATAAAGACTTATTTTCTATTGTGGTATGAATAATAAAACATTTAAACTGCAAGCATAAGTTATTCATGTCATCTTTATTTATATAGTACTTTATACAATACAGATTAAGATTATTTTTCTTACCCCAAATGGCAGATAATTTAGCTTGTTTTAAGCAAAAACTCACTTAATTTTGACAACCCCCCAGAAAATAAGGCATAATATCTCATGTTATTTTACTTATTTAGTAAATGCATCTTGATTTAAGAATTTATAGATATTTGGACTGAAAACAAGACAAGAATAGTGAGTAAGAAAAACATTTTTTTCTCCCCAGTGTAGACAGTCTCTTGGATTGGATCTCAAAAGAATTTATGATGCTAACTGCAAATTCTTAACTATAAGCCATTGCAAATAAAAGAATAAAAGCTGTGCCCACTAGAGGGAGCCACAGGACAAGAAATCTTTCAAGCCAGATGTTTTTTCTGTTAATAATTTCTATCACATTGAATGGAAATAAATGCATTGATCTAGTATTAAATGTTTAACTTTTGTAGACCCCAATAAAACATATATTTTTCAAAGATTTATTTTTTATATAGCTGTCCATTTAAAAGTAATAGACAATTTTATCTTTATATAGATAATAAAATTTCAATAAAGAGACTTATTTACTATTGTGGTATGAATAATAAAACCAACATTTAAACTGCAAGCACAAGTCAAGTCACCTTTATTTATAAAGTACTTTATACAATACAGATTGTTTCAAAACAGCTTTACAGTCATAACAGGAAAATGATTCAATGATGCAAACAGTTCATTTCAGGCTGTACAGCAGCTCTAAAAGAAAATAGTGTCACCACCAAAAATACTCAAATTAAACTGTACAAAACATAAACATGCTGAGAGCAGCAAAATGAGACATTACCAGCGTTTGGCTTGACTAGCAACAGCCCTTGGCTGTCAATGGCCCAACTAGCCCCCCTCCCCCCAAACACCAGGGGCACATTCAAGCTCAAACCGGTGCGCAACGTTTTGCTATGTTTTCCGGGTTGAACGACATGTTTCCTGGAAACGGTGTGCAACGGGTTTGAGATACGTTTTCTCTTGTTTGGTGGGCGTGTCAGAAATGTCAGCCCAATCAGCTGCAAGATGTATATAAACCACGCGGTATTAAAGATACAGCATGCACAATGGGTATTAATGTAAGATAAAAATACTATACTTATATATTTTGCTGTTGTATTGTGAAGTGACACTTTCATAAACTTTTCTATACTCGTCTTATATAATGGTAAATATTACAATATCATAGCACAACAACAGTGATCAGCAATAATGATAAGCCTAATACTCACAATAAAAATAATATAGATCAATACAGTCTCGGAGGTAAGAAGTGGATTATCCTTCACCTGAAATGTTTGTCTTTTCATGCTGAAATGCAAGGCAAATGTTGTATCACAATAATTAGAAGTTTCCACAAATCCCTTCACTCGATTGGGATGTTCTCTTTTATTCTGGACAGCAAGGGCAGTGACTGTAACATCGAACGTATTTTGCAGTATTAAACACGTATTTATACCGATTTCATCAGGCTCCGAAAATTCTTCAAAAAGAACACAAAGAATGGCCTTCTCAGCTGCCATAGTTGCAACTCTTGCGTCATCAGAACAGGGTGTTCAACGCACCACCGTTTCCGTTTAAAAGATGTTTTGCAACGTTTTGTCGGGGCTGTATGGTGGCGCATTGCTGCAACATACATATTATTTTTTCCACTCAATTATGTCGTTTAATCGACATCTTTTCTCGTTCAAACGGCATATTGTGTCCTTCAAACAACATTTTTTCTCGACATATTTATGTCGTTCAAACGACATCTTTTGTCGTTAAAATGACATATCTCATTAAAACCACATATTTTGTACATGACGTGTACGAAAAATGCCTTTATCTGATCTGTAATAGAGCTTCTATAGCCTAGATCAGTTTATTAGTTCAATTCACATTTATTGTATAGCACTTTTCACTGCAGTTTTAAAGCAGCTTTATAGGAAATGCATGTCAACATTACAATTTTGAGTAATCTGTTATTGTGCAAGTTATGTAATTTCAGAAATGTAGCCTATAGCTACATATGTAGGCCTGGCCTAGTTAACTAACATATTAATTTAAACAATGGTAGAAACAATGAGCGATGTCCAGAAAAATGAAGACTATATTAAATGCTGTAGCCTACTAATAAAACATACTACACAGAAAAATTGTTTGTGCAGAATTTGATCTTTTAATAGCCTATCACTTAGTAGGCTACATTAAGCGACGTTAAGCTTTTTATAATGGTTTTCTATAAGAGAAAAAACACTTAACGTAGGTCAATTAAACGAATTTGGTAAATGGTTTAAATGATTAATAGTTTATTAAATGGCTTATTAGTATGATGTTTACTAAGCTTGGTCTTTTATGTCACTGTCTTAAGCTATACATTACACAAGCATTAAACTATAAACATGTAGCCTATAGGCTATTTCCACAGCAAATCCTTATGGTATTCAATACAAAACAAGACTGAAAAATGTTATAAAAAATATAAAATAATCATAAACAAATTATAGTGGCATTCATTACAAACAATATTTATTCAAAAGCCTAAACAAATTTATTTAAATCGAAACTGTTGGGCTCTCATTCGGCACAAATCAAATTGTTTCTATTAGCACTTGGACGTTAAAATATATTTACGCCTATTATGTTGTTAAACAATGCTTTCATGTCCCAAAACAGCATCCTTCACATGCGCAAAAACATGTTTGGAACAGGGTCGATTATTTCAATAGGGGGGCTCAGCCCCAAATGAGGGATTTAAAAAATATAGGCTATAGCCTGATAGGCCTTTTTAATAAATGTTTGTGCATGAACAATACATAGGCCTATATCAAGTCAATCCCTATTGAATTAATTTCTAATCATTCTAAATAACCTGCTAATATTCATGAATATTCTTTAAGAATATCGACAAACTTTAGGATATTTTAGGCTGTATTTGTCTAGATTGGCAATATGTGGCTAACATTTAGGCTACTTTTTAATATTTTTCTCCAATAAATGTAATCTTTTAAACATTATTATTATTTTTTTTTAACTCTGCATTTGTGCAGTAAAATTAACTTGAATGAATATTATAACAAAATGTAGCAATTTTAGGCTGTTTTTTTTTTTTTGTCTTAAAATATAGGTTAGCTAATGAATGCCAATATAATTTATGTTTATTTTATAATTATATTTTGTATAGAACAATTTAAAGGATTTGTTGTGGAAATAGCCTATACAGGGAAATAGCCTAAAATACATGTTTAGCATATTTTTTTGTAAAAACTTCGTTTTTACCGGCAGGCCCGGCTCCAGGTTGGCATAGGGGCATTTTAATCCCATGGGGGGCACCAACGTAGGCTATTTTAGTTCCCCTCGCACTACAAATCTTTTCAATTTAATGGTATTCAGAAAAACAGAACAAGAATGAAAAATATAATATATAAACGTCAAGCCAAAACGAATTAATTTAAAGCTAAACTGAAATAGAAACCCATTTGGCATAAATCCAAATGTTTTCATATGCAATATGTATTTGGATGCTAAATAGCCTATAGCAAATTTATTTTTTATAGCAATAGTTTATTATTTAAACGCTCTGATTATACGCAGACTATTTAAAATGAGCAGTGTAACTTTTTCTATATTTGGTTGACTGTATTTCATTTTGACAATAAACAGGCTGCGATGTCAAGTAGCCTAGCTAAAACTAAGCTTTGTGTGTGCGTGAGGCGCCGGAGCGTTCACTTGAATTTTCTTATAAAAGCGGAAACAACTTAAAATACTCAGACATTTATGGTCATAAGAGTAACACCATTCGAATCTGTGAAGGTATAACTATTATTTTTGTACACTCACAATAACATTGCTTGAAAAATAAAGACAAGCAATTCCTTTCCGTAAGCTTGTTTCTCAAAAATGAGTCGAAACTCATCATAGTTGGTCTACTTGTCGCAGTTTTTTTTTTTTTTTTCTTCATTTTCTTAATATGTTAATTATTTAAATTTAAAATATTTCGTGTATGCCTAGCTATATAGGAATAAGCAATTAATTCCTTTTATCTTGTTTTTTCTCCGTTCACATAAGCGCTGCATGTGATACAATGAATTCTCATGTTTTGTTGTTCCTTGTGCATATAGCTTAAGGCTAAAACTGTAATGAAGCGAGACTTAGGCAGGGATCCATTTGCAAGCTTTATTATAAGAGGACGTGGTCGTACAGGCAGGGTCAAACGGGAACAAACAGGAACAGGAAGGGACAGGCAGAATCATAGTCAGGATACAGGCAATGGTCAGGACAGGCAGATATCACTCACAAAACAGAATACCAGGCAAGGATCAAAGGAAGGCAGCAACAGGTCGATCACGGGTAACAGGCAGTAACGGGAACAGACAGGCAGACAGAATAATAAACGCTCAGAAATGCAACAACAGTTAACAAGACTTCGCAATGAGGTGGTGTGTGTGTAAGTCTTTTATAGTCCAGGTAATGATCTACAGGTGTGTGTGGCAATTGATGATTGGTGTGGAGTGTGCATGTGATTGGCAGGGAGGATTATGGGAAATGGAGTCCAGGAACTGACAGGAACAGACGGTGATCGTGACAAAAACTAAACCCCTGGGATTTTTTTTTTCTTCACTCTAATTTCGTTTAGCCTAATGCTAATTTAACATAATCTTGTCGGTTAATGAAAGGATTGCATCGCTTGAAGGTCAGGGGGGAAAAAAAGGAAATTATATTGAAAATATCATTTTCAACTAATATTTATATTTTCTTATATTTCAAGCTTATTTCGATTAGCATAAATATTTTAATAGTTTTATTTTTTTAGTTAACTATAGGCTAATAACCTTGCCTAGGCAAAACATCCACAGAACTGCAGTACAGTCATTTTTCCAGCTGTTTAAGCCACGAATATTTACAAATATTCACAAATTATTTAATGCCGTCTGAGACACAATCTCTGACCGGGAGTCTCAGACTCATCGAGGCCAATAAACCTACAGCTGCAAACATAATTTACATTAGGCTACTTTTAAGAATAATGACACAAATGTTGGAAAAGTAATGTAGACCTTTTATGAGGTATTGTCTCCACTTTCATTTATCAGTTTTATTTTGATAAATAAGTCTATGACAATATAGCATTATTGTTGTAGCCTATCCGTAGCGCCAGGCCTGTTTACCGCTAGTCTATTTTAGCTACATTATTTTTGAATGTAGGCCTATAATAAAATGCGACTGAAACACCAATGAAAATTAGGCCTATCTGAGATTTTTTTTTTCCTCTCAAAAACTTAATTCTGACTTGGTGCATGTGACAATCAGTTGCGAGTTATTTTCCAGAAAATAAGGAATGCTAAATGACAAAATTGTGCTTTATTAGGCTATTAGAAACTGCATATACGCCAATAAAACAATAATATTGTGTTCATTACTCCATGGGCACTGCCATCGATGCAGGCATCGAAAAGTATTTTACACTATATTTGCTTCTGCTTTTCGAGTGCGGAAGTGTGATAAAGGCACTGATCTAGGCTATATAAATTCTCTATTATAGATCAGATAAAGGTATTTTTCGTACATGTCATGTACAAAATATGTGGTTTTAATGAGATAATATGTTGTTTTAACGACAAAAGATGTCGTTTTAACGACATAAATATGTCGTTTTTACAAGAAAAGATGTCGTTTGAATGACATATGTCGTTTGAACGAGAAAAGATGTCGTTTTAACGACATAATTGAGTGGAAAAAATAATATGTAAGTGGCAACAATGCGCCACCTTATGTTTTTGTTTCATGGCTGGTAAAAAATAGTTTTGGCCGGTAAATTTTTAAGTCACCGGCCATTGACAGGCGTGGCAAAAAGTTAGCACACAAGAGTTTAATCTAAGATGCATAGCACATCTTCCACAAAGGCAGCTCTCTCTGTAGGCTAAAGATTTGCCAATCATCGTCAAAGAGCTGTTTGCACTAGCCACAGACTGCAGAGTTTATAAAATATATTTTGTATATTTATACTGTGCAGTATTATATAAACAAATGTGCTGCAACTGGCTTGGCATACACTAACATGTGACAATATAAACTCAACTGTCCCTTTTTTCTTTATGAAGTCAGCTACTATTGCTTATTGTAATGTTATGCTGATGAAAAAAGGATTAGTTAAAAACACAAACTGCCACTATGCTTCTTCTATCTGAAATTTACCTCAGTTAAGGCCTCTTTGGATCTTGCACATTCCATCTGGCCGCCGCCATGCTCAAAGGCAAGATTAAATCAACGGATGCTGCAAGAATCTATTTCACTATCTGCTGCACTGTTATTCCTTACAGCTCCTGTTGAGAGAAAAAGGTGCAAAAAACATCTCCAACCTCCCGACTAATAAGCTCCTGAGTCCTGATTGAAAGTTCTTCTGTAATGTAGATCAATTAAGGGATAAACAGGTATATCAATGATTTAAATATTATTTTAAATTGATCAGAATCAGATCACATTATCCTTCAGAAATCATTCTAATATGCTGATTTGGTGCTCATGTAACATTTCTGATTATTATCAATGCTGAAAACGGTTGTGCTTAACATTTTTGTGGAAATACTTTTTTCAGGATTCTTTGATGAATAGAAAGTTCAATGAACAGCATTTATTTGCATTTATTAAATTAAGTTTATAAAAGCATTTACTAAAAATAAATCTTTTGTTATGTCTTCTTTTAGCGTTGACTGTCACTTTTGATCGATTTAAAGCATCCTTGATGAATAAAAGTATTAATTTCTCTCTTTTTTTAATCTTATCACAATTGTTTGAATGGTATAATTGTTTCCACAAAATTATAAAGCAGCACAACTGTTTTGAACATTGATAATAATCATAAATGTTTCTTGAGCAGCAAATCATCATATCAGAATGATTTCTGAAGGATCATGTGACACTGAAGACTGGAGTAATGATGCTGAAAATTCAGCTTTGATCACAGAAATAAATTACATTTTACTATAGAATGTAATAATATTTTACAATATTACTGTTTTTACTGTATTTTTGATTAAATGCAGTCTTGGTGAGCAGAAAAGACTAGTATCATTAGTTAGCATTAGTTGACATGAATTAAGAATGAACTGCACTTCTACATCATTAATCTTTTTTTAATGTTAATTTCAACATTTACAAATACAGTTATTAAAATCGAATGTTGTAATTGTTAACAGTAAAAATTAAAGCAGTTAAAATTCGTCAATTACATATCATTACAATCCTCTGGATCGTCTGCGTGTTAGCATGCCCTCTGCTGACATAAGAGTTAGCTAACATTACGATTCAATACCAATCTAATAATAAGCAATAAAAACTCCAAACCTGAAGTACACAATATAATTAATTCATTAATAGAACAGTTTGACCACACTGTGTGACTTACCTTGTGAAGTTTTTGAGGTAGGATACAGAGTGTGGCTGCCTCCTCTAAACTTCAGAGGAAAAAAAAAATCATGCGCTCGTTTCCACGGATACGGAGGCTCTTCGTAACTATTATGTAAGCAATCTTTCACAATCTCATGAATAATGCTGCGTTCCAGGCAGGTTTTTGAGCCCTTAAGTCACAACTTCAAATCACGACTCACGACATTGTAGCGTTCGAGGCAAGTCAAGCCAAACTGCCTGAGTATAAACAAACCAGCATGGCGGACCGTATGGGGCTTATGCTCCAAGAGAAGCTGTTATACCTTTTATTTTACGTTATTTTACCGTACACTTGCATAAACACCGCATCCATAGGGGCTGCCATTGTTATTTCGCGGGCTATGTGACGTCAGAACCCGTAACTGGGAGTACATCGATCTAGTATGAGTTCACGGGTGGGAAGTCACGGGTGTGACTGCTGTTCCAGTGCACTTTCACGGGTAGAAGGTTGGAAAAACACGGGTTACGAGTTGCCTGGAACGCGGCATAAGTACAATAAAATGAAGGTGCGCATCACCACATTAATAGTCATGAGAAGGGTTACAAACAGTTAAGACAGGCAGTGTCAACGTGACACAACACCTTTGTTTTATTTGATTTATTCATGATATAGTGACCCAAGCACTACGCTGAACTTACCTCATCAGTCATCATAAGCCAAAGACATTGACGGAAGAGTACCGCACACGGAAGAGCCACTTCTGCAGGAAACCGAATAGATAGATTTGGAGTGTAGGCTAATTGTTACGGAACTCAGACTCAGAGACGGAATAATAAGGTGAACAACTCAACGATGTTTTTAGCCTACACACAGGAACGATATGAAGACACAATGGTGAACAGATGCTCGAGAAAATCGCTGGAGAGGGAATGCATAGGCCTACTTGAGTTGTTTCCTATACATGCATGCTTATTCTGTCTTCTACTGCCTGTTTATTTTGTTGTAAAAAAAAAATTATAATATATTTTTTGTTTTATCAGTATCTTTTTTAATATATATATTGAAATACATCTACACACCACAAGTTGTCGTGTATGTTTATTACAATTTCAAACAGTAGAACTGTCACAAAAGGAACAGATCTATAAGAACCACTTCTTTTCTTGTTTATATATATGTATATATATATATATATATTACAGTCCTTGAAAAAAAAATACAGTGCTATTTATTGTGATTACGTTTGAAAAAGGTGTCACGTGTCTTGAGTGTGTCTGATTATAAGGCAGAGCCTAATGAATGCACTGAACTTTGAAAAACACTGCAGCATGGGCGAGGCTAGCCCCTTTTTAGGGGTGCTTCAGCAAAAAAAGAGGGGTGCTTTTTTTTTCTTTTACAAGGTTAAATAATGTCCAAAACATACTCCGTAGTTTGTGGTTTAAAATGTATGTGTTAAGGATGAAAATGAAAACATCCCCCTTAGCAAATGGTGTCATCCTCTTCTCTTCTTCTACTTCTCCTCTGTACCTGCACCGCTCAGCACGACCGTCATCCAGTGCGAAACACACGCAGAGTGAGAACCCGTTATGTAGTGTTGTGAATCAACTAAGTTGCTCCAAAGCTGTGTCTCACACTTCTTTCCTTTTACCTAAAGTTTGTCCGATTCCGAAACCATATCGGTGAGTACTGGAGTCAGTATCCTGAATCACCATGGTACACCTATAATAAGTGTTTATTTTCTGACTATTTTAGTCCAGCGGGTCGCCACCGCTGTGGAGTAGCACAGGACCTGGGTGACTCGTCCATAGTCATAAACGGAGAAAAGTAGCGCCGGTTACAATGTTCTTCCGCAAGACGCATGCAGTTCTGTTTATTAACTGCTAGAGCGTGAAACAAAAACAGCAGCGCGACAAATAAACTGTGTACCTGTGTAGTGCGTACGTGTGTCTCTGTTGTTAAAGTTTATCGTTAATTTGATACTCATTTTAACAATCGGGAGTCATGTAAACATGAAGCCCTGCCGTTTGGACCAGAGTGAAAACAAACGACATATCACTGTATACCACCAGTATGTGTGAAAACACTCACTGTGGCTTTTTAAATGAATTTTTATTCATTCCTAGATTTATATCTGTTATTTTTCAGTTGTGGCTGACTATCAAACTAGACAATAAAAGAAAGTTTAATGTTTTTCTTTTGCTGTATTTATTCATTCCTCACACACAGAGGATTTAACCTGAACCATGCTTAACTCCTGAACTCCTAGCATTACTCTCTCTCTCTCTCTCTCTCTCTGTGTGTGTTTGTGTGTGTGTGTGTGTGTGTGTGGCCTGCCAGTGAGCAATGGACATAAGACGTTCTTTAAAAGAAAAAAGACAGATTCAGGTGAGAGACTAGGGACAGTCCATAATGACCTCTGTCTTGTTTTTTTGTTTTTGTTTTTTTGTTCTTCTGAAAAGTGTTAAGCAAGCTAAAGTAACAGATAATGCAAACCAGCTGTTGTTGTATCAAATTACTTATCTAGGCAATGGTCCCCTGCTTTTATTTATTTTTTATTTATTTATTTCAAACCCACAATGGAGAATACAGCTTCTCTTGTGAAAGGAATTTGTCATTTAAAAAAGTTTCTAAGCCCAATAATAATAATAATAAAGACATTCAAAATTACATGCCTCTGTGTGCCTTTTGATCATATCCTTAGAATCTGTAAATGGTCTCCATAACATTTTTGTGACATGACAAACTGACCTCAACTCTCCTGCCTACAATATATTTGTGTATGATTGTCAGTGCCAAGGGAAAGAGAGGGAGATGGAGAAGGAGAAAGGGACAGGGAGAGCATGCAGGAAGAACCAGGTGAGGAAACAACAACAATACATTGACATATAGTGAATAGTGGCAAGGAAAACAGTAACTACTCATACACCTATACTAACTTATTGGCATTAAGTAGCCTATATTACACTTACTTTTTGTAACATATTTTTTGTTTTTGTGTGAAAAGAGGGTGGGTGGTGGCAGTGGGGCTCATTGGGTGCTCAGCACCCCTAAAGCTCTGACCCTAGAATCGCCCCTGCACTGCAGAATAATACACAAAGCTATCTCAGATTGATTGTGCTTAAGGGTGATGTAAGGATAACAAATATTAGTGCATAGGGGTTGAGTTATAAAAACAGAATATTGATTTACTTTTTAATGTCAGTAAACAATTTCTTCTTATTTATTAAATCCAATTGCCTGGATTTAATAAATAAGAAGAAAATATAGCAGACAAAATCCTGACATGGAAGCGCCGGCGCGTCTTATAGGCTAAATGAACCGAAACTGCATATGGGCTGCTTGACTCGAAGACGTGAGAAATATATCTATTTAAAGCGTGAAATGTCTACTTTTAAACGAAATAATTCAAAACGAAAAGAAATAGGCTACTCTGATTATGTAGGCCTAATCAGAATGAAATGTGCATCTCTGCAGAGAAAATGTCAACATCTTTGCAGCCGACACTGATTGAGAAAACATTATTTTGTTAATTAACAATTAAAATGTCTCCCTGTTTTTTTTGTCACATTCATACTCATTACTTTTGCCGGTTATTTATGGCAAGCTTTATGCGTGCGCTTGAGTGCAATAGCCTATATTAAGTAAACGCGCATTATTATGGTTTATTCTCTCCAGTATTTAAGAAATTAAATGAAATTAAATGTGATTAGTCAACTATTATCTTAAATGAACTAATACACTCAAAAAAATATTTAACCCCAAAAGATAAAACTTATGTAATTCAATTGCATATAAAATTTCCAACCAATTTAATCACATAAATCCAACGTAAAAACGTTAAGACCTTAAGCCCCCTATAATCTCACATCTATAATCTCAGTATTGATCGGGTGACTATCCGTTTTAAACAGTTTATTGAACAGTCTGATCGCCTGATACGATGTCAAACACACACACACATATATGAGGCGAGGCGAGCCTCTTAAAGCAGCCGTGAGTTGAGCACCTCTTTTTAGGCTTTTTGTAAAAAAAAAAAAAGGCCACCCTTCGGAAATGGACTCTACCAAACTCCCCCGCCTCTGTTCGTGACTTGGACTGTTCCAGAATTTCCGGGGAGTTGGAAAACAAGATGTTATGGAGAGAGGCTGCGTAGATGTGCTTGTTTATTGTAAATAAGTTAAATTCGTCAGAAGTGTTGCAATCCAAAGATTAAGGATTATGTGTGTGCGTGCAACTAATTGTAAGTACATTTGCATATTTATAATACGTTGATGAGAGAGATTAAAGATCGCTATCACGGCATTCCGCCTAAATGTTTACATTGTTAAATATGTTTGCACTTTATTGTTGCGTTAATTTCACATGATCCTCCCGTGTTATTTATCTGGACAGTATTTAATGTTAGATCTGTATTAGATAGTGTAGGATTAAAACGTGTTTCAGTGAACATGTACAGGCATGTTTATCTAGTGAGTTAGACGCATGCGCTGTTGGCACTAAATGCGCTGGGCACGCAGTACAGTATTATAATCATTTGTATAGAGTTTGTATTTGTGTATATATATAATTCACTTTATGTCTAGATTTCTAATGCCCTTTACCATGCTGATTATATTTATAACCAGCATTCAAGTACTGATTTATAGATCTAGTAGCCTACTGTTTATAGATCTGAGATTGTACAATTGTTTATTTATATTTTGTATATTGTTTGTTTACAGAACCACACACACAACTACGTGAAATTTGCACAATAAATCATCTACAAGTACCCCTGGTGTGAGACGTAATGTTCTAACCGGACATCCTGTGGCCGTTCAATTACTCTGAACCAAACAAGAGTGAACAGTAGTTTTTTCACTTTTTAAATAAAAACATCTAGAATCTCAGTATTGATCGGGTGACTATCTGTTTTAAACAGTTTATTGAACAGGTTGATCGCCTGAAACGATGTCACACACACACACACACACACACACACACAGGCGAGGCTAGCCTCTTAAAGCAGCAGTGAGTTGAGCACCTCTTTTGAGCCTTTTTAAATAAAAACATATGGAAGCTCAGTATTAATCAGGTGACTATCTGTCTTAAACAGTTTATTGAACAGTTTGATCGCCTGATACGATGTTACACACACTCACACACTTGCGCACACACATACGAGGCGAGGCGAGGCGAGCCTCTTAAAGCAGCCGTGAGTTGAGCACCTCTTTTAAGCCTTTTTAAATAAAAAACATCTAGAATCTCAGTATTAATCGGGTGACTATCTGTTTTAAACAGTTTATTGAACAGTTTGATCGCCTGATACGATGTTACACACACTCACACACTTGCGCACACACATACGAGGCGAGCTGAGCAGAGCCTCTTAAAGCAGCCGTGAGTTGAGCACCTCTTTTAAGCCTTTTTAAATGAAAACATCTGGAATCTCAGTCTTGATCGGGTGACTATCTGTCTGAAACAGTTTATTGAACAGTTTGATCGCCTGATACGATGTTACACACACTCACACACTTGCGCACACACATACGAGGCGAGCTGAGCAGAGCCTCTTAAATCAGCCGTGAGTTGAGCACCTCTTTTAAGCGTTTTTAAATAAAAACATCTAGAATCTCAGTATTAATCGGGTGACTATCTGTTTTAAACAGTTTATTGAACAGTTTGATCGCCTGATACGATGTTACACACACTCACACACTTGCGCACACACATACGAGGCGAGCTGAGCAGAGCCTCTTAAAGCAGCAGTGAGTAGAGCACCTCTTTTAAGCCTTTTTAAATGAAAACATCTGGAATCTCAGTCTTGATCGGGTGACTATCTGTTTTAAACATTTTATTGAACAGTTTGATAGCGTGATAGGATGTTACACACACTCACACACTTGCGCACACACATACGAGACGAGCCGAGCAGAGCCTCTTAAAGCAGCAGTGAGTAGAGCAGCTCTTTTAAGCCTTTTTAAATAAAAAACATCTAGAATCTCAGTATTAATCAGGTGACTATCTGTTTTAAACAGTTTATTGAATAGTTTGATCGCCTGATACGATGTTACACACACTGACAAACTTGCGCACACACATACGAGGCGAGGCGAGGCGAGCCTCTTAAAGCAGCCGTGAGTTGAGCACCTCTTTTAAGCCTTTTTAAATAAAAAACATCTAGAATCTCAGTATTAATCGGGTGCCTATCTGTTTTAAACATTTTATTGAACAGTTTGATAGCGTGATAGGATGTTACACACACTCACACACTTGCGCACACACATACGAGACGAGCCGAGCAGAGCCTCTTAAAGCAGCAGTGAGTAGAGCACCTCTTTTAAGCCTTTTTAAATAAAAAACATCTAGAATCTCAGTATTAATCGGGTGCCTATCTGTTTTAAACAGTTTATTGAACAGTTTGATCGCCTGATACGATATTACACACACTCACACACTTGCGCACACACATACGAGGCGAGGCGAGGCGAGCCTCTTAAAGCAGCCGTGAGTTGAGCACCTCTTTTAAGCCTTTTTAAATAAAAACATATGGAATCTCAGTCTTGATCGGGTGACTATCTGTCTGAAACAGTTTATTGAACAGTTTGATCGCCTGATACTATGTTACACACACTCACACACTTGCGCACACACATAAGAGGCGAGCTGAGCAGAGCCTCTTAAAGCAGCCGTGAGTTGAGCACCTCTTTTAAGCCTTTTTAAATAACAACATCTGGAATCTCAGTCTTGATCGGGAGACTATCTGTCTTAACAGTTTATTGAACAGTTTGATCGCCTGATACTATGTTACACACACTCACATACTTGTGCACACACATACGAGGCGAGGCGAGCCTCTTAAAGCAGCCGTGAGTTGAGCACCTCTTTTAAGCCTTTTTAAATAAAAACATCTGGAATCTCAGTCTTGATCGGGAGACTATCTGTCTTAAACAGTTTATTGAACAGTTTGATCGCCTGATACTATGTTACACACACTCACACACTTGCGCACACACATACGAGGCGAGGCGAGGCGAGCCTCTTAAAGCAGCCGTGAGTTGAGCACCTCTTTTAAGCGTTTTTAAATAAAAACATCTAGAATCTCAGTATTAATCGGGTGACTATCTGTTTTAAACAGTTTATTGAACAGTTTGATCGCCTGATACGATGTTACACACACTCACACACTTGCGCACACACATACGAGGCGAGCTGAGCAGAGCCTCTTAAAGCAGCCGTGAGTTGAGCACCTCTTTTAAGCCTTTTTAAATGAAAACATCTGGAATCTCAGTCTTGATCGGGTGACTATCTGTCTGAAACAGTTTATTGAACAGTTTGATCGCCTAATACGATGTTACACACACTCACACACTTGCGCACACACATACGAGGCGAGCTGAGCAGAGCCTCTTAAATCAGCCGTGAGTTGAGCACCTCTTTTAAGCGTTTTTAAATAAAAACATCTAGAATCTCAGTATTAATCGGGTGACTATCTGTTTTAAACAGTTTATTGAACAGTTTGATCGCCTGATACGATGTTACACACACTCACACACTTGCGCACACACATACGAGGCGAGCTGAGCAGAGCCTCTTAAAGCAGCAGTGAGTAGAGCACCTCTTTTAAGCCTTTTTAAATGAAAACATCTGGAATCTCAGTCTTGATCGGGTGACTATCTGTCTGAAACAGTTTATTGAACAGTTTGATCGCCTAATACGATGTTACACACACTCAGACACTTGCGCACACACATAAGAGGCGAGCTGAGCAGAGCCTCTTAAATCAGCTGTCACGGGAATAATACGCGGATGCAAGTTGCAAGTAAAATCTCTTTATTGAGAAAACCACAGAGTCCAACACGTTGCAGCCAGCAGGAGAGTGGTGACACAGGGACTTCGATGGGCAGTCCTGAACAGAAGAGTGAAGACCGTGTGTAGAGTATCCAGAGTGAAGGGAAAACACCAGGTGAGTAATCCAAACGGGACTGGAACCGGAACAGCACGACACGATGACTCAGACAGAGGAACACACAGGATAACAGGAAGCAGCACGGGCGATATCCAGCAACGATCTGACAAACATGGGACGAAAGACAGGGCAATAAATAGGCTGGTAGATGACATTCAGCTGCCGCTGATCACTGGTAATCAGCGGTGACGCCCACATGAAACAATCAGCGTGACGAACACACACACACACACACACACACACACAAACACACAAGACCAGAATGAGACAGCGGATTACCAACCGTGACAGTACCCTCCCTCCTAGGAACGCCTCCTGGCGTTCCCAGACGAACCTACCTGTCGATTGTAATCATCGATAAGGGAGTGATCCAGGATGTCCCTAGCAGGAACCCAACTTCTCTCCTCCGGACCGTAACCTTCCCAGTCCACCAAGTACTGGAATCCGCGTCCCCTCCGTCTCGAGTCCAGAATACGGTTTACCGAATATGTAGGTTCCCCGTCTACGAGTCGCGGCGGTGGGGGAACCGGGGCCGGCGGATTAATGTGTGAATGAAACACGGGTTTAATCTTTGATACATGGAAGGCGGGATGTATTCTCCTGTACGCCGGAGGAAGTTTGAGTCGGACAGCCACCGGACTAATAATCTTGGTGACAGGGAACGGGCCAATAAATTTGGGAGCTAACTTGTTAGATACGGAGCGGAGCGGAATGTTCTTGGTAGAAAGCCACACCTTTTGACCCACGACGTATACGGGAGGCTTCGACCGGTGGCGATCGGTCTTAGCCTTGGTGCGCGCCCCCACCTGAAGGAGAGTCTCACGGGCTCTACTCCAGGTGTGGCGGCACCTCTGGACGAAGGCGTGAGCGGAGGGGACCGCGACTTCGGATTCCAGACTGGGAAAGATAGGTGGCTGGTAACCTAAGCTACATTCAAACGGAGAGAGGCCCGTGGACGACACTGGTAACGAGTTATGAGCGTACTCAACCATAGAGAGTTGCTGACTCCAGGAGGAAGGATTCTTGGATACCAAACATCGCAACACTCTCTCCAAATCCTGGTTGGCTCTCTCGGTTTGGCCATTGCTTTGAGGATGGAACCCCGAAGACAGACTGACAGTCGCACCCAGTAACTTACAAAACTCCTGCCAAAATTTGGACACAAATTGGGGACCCCTGTCGGAAACCACGTCCATCGGGAGGCCATGTAACCGAAAGACGTGATCTACAACAGTTACCGCTGTCTCCTTGGCAGATGGTAATTTAGGCAAGGGAATAAAATGAGCCGCCTTCGAGAACCGGTCCACTACGGTCAAAACGACTGTCTTTCCCTGGGAGGGTGGGAGGGCGGTAATGAAATCTAGCGCAATGTGGGACCAGGGTCTCGAAGGGACAGACAGCGGTTGGAGTAACCCATCTGGGGGTCGATTGGAAGTCTTACCAGTGGCACAAACCGAACAAGCCAAAACAAAATTGCGAATGTCGTGAGCCATCAATGGCCACCAGAATCGTTGCTTGACCAAAAAACTGGTGCGATTTACTCCTGGATGACAAGCAACGTTGGAACAATGTCCCCACTTGATAACGTCGGACCGTAACCCCTCCGGCACAAATAAACGATTCGGTGGGCAACCGAGCGGAGGCGTTACCCCTTCTAAGGCCGTACTGACCCTCGATTCGACCTCCCATGTAAGAGTGGAGACCACTAATGTCTCAGGTAAAATACACTCGGGAGTAGACGGGCGTTCGGAAGGATCAAAAATACGTGACAAAGAATCGGGTTTGATATTCTTGGAACCCGGGCGGTACGAGAGAGAAAAATCAAATCGTCCGAAAAAAAGTGCCCACCGAGCCTGCCTGGAGTTAAGTCTTTTAGCAGACCTGATATATTCCAGGTTCTTATGATCAGTCCAAACGATAAAAGGTACCCCCGAACCTTCTAACCAATGACGCCATTCTTCCAACGCTAATTTGACCGCCAACAACTCTCTGTTACCAATGTCATAATTACGTTCGGCGGGTGATAAACGATGGGACAAAAACGCGCAGGGATGCATCTTGTCGTCAGTGGAAGAACGTTGAGACAGAACTGCACCTACCCCCACCTCTGACGCATCGACCTCCACCACGAACTGACGTGAAGGATCAGGGGCTATGAGAATGGGGGCCGAAACGAAGCGGCTCTTAAGTTTGGCGAATACAGCCTCAGCTGTATCGGACCACCTGAACGTAGTTCTGGGGGAGGTCAAGGCGGTCAGAGGCGCGGCTAGTTGGCTGAAATTACGAATGAAACGCCGGTAAAAATTGGCAAACCCCAGAAACCTCTGTAGGGCCTTACGGGAATCTGGACTTGGCCAATCTACCACAGCCTTAACCTTGTCAGGGTCCATACGTACTCCCTCAGACGAGACGATGTATCCTAGAAAAGAAACAGACTGTGCATGAAAATCGCATTTCTCCGCCTTGACAAAAAGCCCATTCTCTAGCAGCCTCTGAAGCACTCGCCTGACGTGCTGAACGTGTTCCTGGAGAGAAGAAGAAAAAATCAATATGTCATCCAGGTAGACATATATGAACTGGTCAACCATATCTCTCAACACGTCATTGACGAGTGCCTGAAAAACCGCTGGGGAGTTGGACAACCCGAAGGGCATGACCAAGTATTCGAAGTGCCCCCTAGGGGTGTTAAAGGTGGTTTTCCACTCATCCCCCTTCCGAATGCGAACCAAATGATAAGCGTTACGTAAATCCAATTTTGTGAAAACGGATGCTCCCTGCAACCTCTCGAAGGCTGAAGACATCAACGGCAAAGGATAAGTATTCTTTACCGTGATGTTGTTCAGTCCTCGGTAATCAATACAAGGTCGCAAGGAACCATCCTTCTTCCCCACAAAAAAGAACCCCGCCCCCGCAGGAGAAGAGGAAGGTCGGATGAACCCCGCTGCTAGAGAATCAGAAATATATTTCTCCATGGCCTCCCTCTCGGGAACAGAAAGAGAGTAAAGTTTGCCTTTAGGTGGAGATTTACCTGGCAGTAAATCTATAGCACAGTCATAGGGACGATGCGGAGGGAGAGAAGCCGCACGGGACTTACTGAACACTTCCTTCAGATCCAGGTACTCCACGGGCACGTTTGATAAATCCGCCGCCTTCTCCTGAAACACAAAAACAGACACAGGCGGACAAGCAGACACAAGACAAGACTCGTAACACTGTGTGCTCCATTCAGAGATAGAGTGTTGGCGCCAATCCACCCTGGGGTTGTGTTGACTAAGCCAGGGATGACCAAGAACTATGGGTGCCAGAGGGGAGTCCAAGAGGAGAAACGTGATGGTTTCAGTGTGGTTGCCTGACGTAGTAAGAGTTATGGGACAGGTAGTAAGGGAGATGCTGGGGAGTTCCTGTCCATTAAGAGCATTAACGGAGATCTGTCTGGTGAGAGGTGTGATGGGGAGATGAAATTTCTGAGCGAAATGAATGTCCATGAAATTACCTTCGGCTCCGGAGTCCAGTAAGGCTTGGCAGGTATGTGTGTGGTTGGCCCATCTCAGTCTTACCGGAAGGAGAGTGGATGGTGAGGACTTCTCAGCAGAGATCCCACCCGATAGTAGCCTCTTCATTACTATCGGGCTTGTTCTTTTACTGGACACGCATGTAAAAAATGGCCCGCTCCTCCGCAGTACAGACATAGTCCTCGGGACCTCCGCCTCTCTCTCTCCTCCCGGGAAAGCCGAGCTCTCCCTACCTGCATGGGCTCGGGATCAGCGATGGGACCGACCGTGTCTCCCTCATTGGTTGATCGACCTTCCGCGCCTCTCAGTCTTTGGTTAGACTGAGTGTACCGCTCCAGGCGGTTAAGACGAGCATCCACTCGCAATGCCAGGTCGATAAGTCCGTTGAGACTCTGGGGAAGGTCCAAGATGTAAATCTCCCTTTGGACACGGTCGGCCAGCCCATGCAGGAACATGTCCCACTGAGCCTCCTCGTTCCATCTGCACTCTGCCGCCAACGTTCTGAACTCGATAGAGTAGTCGGCTACTGTACGATCACCTTGTCTTAGTTCCGCGAGGAGTCTGGCAGCGTCCTTGCCTGCCACAGCACGGTCGAAGACCCTCTTCATCTCGGCGGCGAGTGCCTGGAACGAGGTGCAGCATGGATCCTTGTTCTCCCACACCGCCGTTCCCCATAGTGCCGCCTGACCCGTGAGGAGGGTGAGTACAAACGCCACCTTGGACTCTTCTCTCTCAAAGGTCCGGGGCTGTAGGGAAAAATGCATAGAACACCGTGTAAGAAAGGCTCTGCAAAAATTGGGCTCACCAGCATAGCTCTGAGGAACAGGTAGGCGTGGCTCAGGTTGGACACCCGGCTCCGGTGGTGTGGGGGGAATTGGCGGTGTGGGCGGCGCAGCGGGATTTCTCAGAAGTTGTAATTGTTGGGAGAGCTCGGACACCTGCGTCACGAGCGCTTGCACAGCGCGCCCTGTGGTGGTGATACTCTCCTGCTGCTGGTCCATACGAGCGATACTGTGGTTGATGAACTCAGTCAGTGAAGCTGAACTTGCTGCATCCATAACGTTGGTCAGATCGTTCTGTCACGGGAATAATACGCGGATGCAAGTTGCAAGTAAAATCTCTTTATTGAGAAAACCACAGAGTCCAACACGTTGCAGCCAGCAGGAGAGTGGTGACACAGGGACTTCGATGGGCAGTCCTGAACAGAAGAGTGAAGACCGTGTGTAGAGTATCCAGAGTGAAGGGAAAACACCAGGTGAGTAATCCAAACGGGACTGGAACCGGAACAGCACGACACGATGACTCAGACAGAGGAACACACAGGATAACAGGAAGCAGCACGGGCGATATCCAGCAACGATCTGACAAACATGGGACGAAGGACAGGGCAATAAATAGGCTGGTAGATGACATTCAGCTGCCGCTGATCACTGGTAATCAGCGGTGACGCCCACATGAAACAATCAGCGTGACGAACACACACACACACACACACACACACACACACACACACACACACACACACACACACAAACACACAAACACACAAGACCAGAATGAGACAGCGGATTACCAACCGTGACATCAGCCGTGAGTTGAGCACCTCTTTTAAGCGTTTTTAAATAAAAACATATGGAATCTCAGTCTTGATCGGGTGACTATCTGTTTTAAACAGTTTATTGAACAGTTTGATCGCCTGATACGATGTTACACACACTCACATACTTGTGCACACACATACGAGGCGAGCTGAGCAGAGCCTCTTAAAGCAGCCGTGAGTTGAGCACCTCTTTTAAGCCTTTTTAAATAAAAACATATGGAATCTCAGTCTTGATCGGGTGACTATCTGTCTGAAACAGTTTATTGAACAGTTTGATCGCCTGATACGATATTACACACACTCACACACTTGCGCACACACATACGAGGCGAGGCGAGGCGAGCCTCTTAAAGCAGCCGTGAGTTGAGCACCTCTTTTAAGCCTTTTTAAATAAAAACATATGGAATCTCAGTCTTGATCGGGTGACTATCTGTCTGAAACAGTTTATTGAACAGTTTGATCGCCTGATACTATGTTACACACACTCACACACTTGCGCACACACATAAGAGGCGAGCTGAGCAGAGCCTCTTAAAGCAGCCGTGAGTTGAGCACCTCTTTTAAGCCTTTTTAAATAAAAAACATCTAGAATCTCAGTATTAATCGGGTGACTATCTGTTTTAAACAGTTTATTGAACAGTTTGATTGCCTGATACGATGTTACACACACTGACACACTTGCGCACACACATACGAGGCGAGGCGAGGCGAGCCTCTTAAAGCAGCCGTGAGTTGAGCACCTCTTTTAAGCCTTTTTAAATAAAAAACATCTAGAATCTCAGTATTAATCGGGTGACTATCTGTTTTAAACAGTTTATTGAACAGTTTGATCGCCTGATACGATGTTACACACACTCACACACTTGCGCACACACATACGAGGCGAGGCGAGCAGAGCCTCTTAAAGCAGCAGTGAGTAGAGCAGCTCTTTTAAGCCTTTTTAAATGAAAACATCTGGAATCTCAGTCTTGATCGGGTGACTATCTGTCTGAAACAGTTTATTGAACAGTTTGATCGCCTAATACGATGTTACACACACTCACACACTTGCGCACACACATAAGAGGCGAGCTGAGCAGAGCCTCTTAAATCAGCCGTGAGTTGAGCACCTCTTTTAAGCGTTTTTAAATAAAAACATATGGAATCTCAGTCTTGATCGGGTGACTATCTGTTTTAAACAGTTTATTGAACAGTTTGATCGCCTGATACGATGTTACACACACTCACATACTTGTGCACACACATACGAGGCGAGCTGAGCAGAGCCTCTTAAAGCAGCCGTGAGTTGAGCACCTCTTTTAAGCCTTTTTAAATAAAAAACATCTAGAATCTCAGTATTAATCAGGTGACTATCTGTTTTGAACAGTTTATTGAATAGTTTGATCGCCTGATACGATGTTACACACACTCACACACTTGCGCACACACATACGAGGCGAGGCGAGGCGAGCCTCTTAAAGCAGCCGTGAGTTGAGCACCTCTTTTAAGCCTTTTTAAGTAAAAACATATGGAATCTCAGTATTAATCGGGTGACTATCTGTTTTGAACAGTTTATTGAATAGTTTGATCGCCTGATACGATGTTACACACACTCACACACTTGCGCACACACATACGAGGCGAGCTGAGCAGAGCCTCTTAAAGCAGCAGTGAGTAGAGCACCTCTTTTAAGCCTTTTTAAATAAAAAACATCTAGAATCTCAGTATTAATCGGGTGACTATCTGTTTAAAACAGTTTATTGAATAGTTTGATCGCCTGATACGATGTTACACACACTCACACACTTGCGCACACACATACGTGCCGAGCAGAGCCTCTTAAAGCAGCCGTGAGTAGAGCACCTCTTTTAAGCGTTTTTAAATAAAAACATCTAGAATCTCAGTATTAATCGGGTGACTATCTGTTTTAAACAGTTTATTGAACAGTTTGATCGCCTGATACGATGTTACACACACTCACACACTTGCGCACACACATACGAGACGAGCCGAGCAGAGCCTCTTAAAGCAGCAGTGAGTAGAGCAGCTCTTTTAAGCCGTTTTAAATAAAAAACATCTAGAATCTCAGTATTAATCAGGTGCCTATCTGTTTTAAACAGTTTATTGAACAGTTTGATCACCTGATACGATATTACACACACTCACACACTTGCGCACACACATACGAGGCGAGGCGAGGCGAGCCTCTTAAAGCAGCCGTGAGTTGAGCACCTCTTTTAAGCCTTTTTAAATAAAAAACATCTAGAATCTCAGTATTAATCAGGTGACTATCTGTTTTGAACAGTTTATTGAATAGTTTGATCGCCTGATACGATGTTACACACACTCACACACTTGCGCACACACATACGAGGCGAGCTGAGCAGAGCCTCTTAAAGCAGCAGTGAGTAGAGCACCTCTTTTAAGCCTTTTTAAATGAAAACATCTGGAATCTCAGTCTTGATCGGGTGACTATCTGTCTGAAACAGTTTATTGAACAGTTTGATCGCCTAATACGATGTTACACACACTCACACACTTGCGCACACACATAAGAGGCGAGCTGAGCAGAGCCTCTTAAAGCAGCCGTGAGTTGAGCACCTCTTTTAAGCGTTTTTAAATAAAAACATCTAGAATCTCAGTATTGATCTGTTTTAAAAATATGAAGAAGACGGGGTGTTCCGAAAATGAAGGAAGTGAGCGAGCGCGAGCGCGAGAGGGAAAAAAAGTTAGTTTTCTCGTGACTTCTTTGATATATGTGTACAGTTTTAGACAAGCGTTGAGGTGAGCGGACGAGAAGCTGGACCGAGCTTGTGCTGTCGTGAGTTGTGACCGAGCCTGATCGCCGAGAAACTGAACTGCATGTCTGTGATATACCAGGAGGGGCATTGCTCATCGTGCTAGCGGAGATGGTGTGTTGGCACGGGTGTTCATCTTCTACTGAAGGGAGCTGAGATACTGTGAGTTTTTCTTCACTGTTGTTTAACCACAGTTTCTATTCTGAAGAAACACACGGACGTTATTTGTTGTTCTTGAAGCAAAGCAGCTTGGATCGAGTGATTTTGCTACTGTTGTTCGAGCCGAAATCCTCGTGCGTCGTTTTTCATACAATAGTGTCGCCGTGTGGACACAAACGGCATTGCGAACTCATTGACGCTCTTCTTTTGACAATATTTTTCCTTCTATTTTTCAGTTTATTTTTGGACATTTTGCACTGTTTTCACTTGGAGACTTTGAAACCCTTTTTGGATGGACAATTGCATAGACTTGAGAACTGATAACTAAGTTTGCACGAATGAATGGATCCGAATTACGCTGTTTTTGATTTTCTTTGAAGGGACTGTCCACCAGAATCTTTGTGAAGATTTTATTATTTTTTTTTAAACATTATTTTTTTTCTTGAACATTATTTTTCCTGTCGTTGAAGAAACGGAAGGGACTTTCTGTTTTTGAACAGGTGGCTATTTGTTTGATTTAATTACCCTGCCATATCTGGACACTCCAACACCAGACCAGTTCTACTGTGAGGTAAAACTTTAACTTTGGGGTTGTGAATCTCACTCAGGTATGTGAACTGCAAATATCTGATATGGAATGAAACATCTGTAATGTACTTTTGAGTGAACTGAGTACCATCTGAGCATTCTATCAGAACTGTTGTTGTTTTTCTGATTTTGAGTATTACTGTTGAAAGAGAAGAAACTGAACAAAAGTTTGAATCTGAACAAAACTTTATTTTTTATATATTTCTTGAAAAATCGTAAGAGAGTGAAACAAAGAATTTATTTCAGGACTGTTGTTTTCTTTATTTTGTTTAATTCTGCTAAACATTTAAGAAATAAGTGTAAAACTTTGATATCTTGGAGTAGGGGCATTCCTACTGTCTTGTGGTCTGAAGAGGGGAAGAGGGGTTAATCAACACTGTTATACTCTGGGGAGCTACCGTGTATGTTAAGTTCCAGAGCCTCAATCCTCATCAGTCGCTGCTACAAAAGACAAAAGCAACATTAGCAAGGCAGACAACAACATACTTATATATATATATATATATAAGTACGGGAATTAATCGTACTAGGGGGTGAGGACCTAGATCTTGTCAATGCCTAGTCATCCAAGATATATTGCAGCTGAAGTTAAACTCACCCCTACATTGTAGTGAAATTCCTCGCTACACCTCTTTTAAGCCTTTTTAAATAAAAACATCTAGAATCTCAGTATTAATCGGGTGACTATCGTCACTCAAAGCCTTTGATGGCATCAGTCCTTCATCAGTCTCTCTCCACCGGATAAACACACGTGATCATCTGTCCCTGTAACATCAGACAAGATTCAAGTTTCCTCTGAGATTGATGTGCTCAACACTACATTCACATGATGATGATGATGATGTGTTAACTCTCTTTTTATCAACACAAATGTTCCTTCATTTATTAACAGTACTAACGGACAAATAAAACAGATAACTTATGTCTAGTTACTGTAGATTTGTTTACTTTATTTTCATTCATATATAATGTAATCAGTGTTGAATTCTTCATAATATCGCACACACACACACACACACACACACACACACACACACACACACACATCACTCAGATTCATGTTGTGACGAGATCATCATCTGCAATACTTACTGAATATTGTCCTGTCAGATGTTAAATAAACATTTAGTAAATGCTTAAAAAGATCAAATAATAAATCAAAGTTTCAAAACAGCTGCTCAAATGAAATTTCATTTCCTCATTCGGGAAAGCATGAACTGTATCAATAATCAAATTAAAACTCATTTGTATTTGTATATATTTTTAATTTTCATTATCAATCCAGTATAAACCTTTGAACTTTTATACTTGAAATTTGAACTGGAGAGAGCAGGACTTGGAGGAAAAAAAATGATGTTCTCTGGTGAGTATGCATCAGTTCAGTTACACAACTGATACATGTAACAGTCAAGTAGACTCTCATATAGGGATGTGTAAAAGGATTTTGAGTTTGCTGTGGATTTAGAACCAGAGACAAATGTCTTGTGTAAGGGTTCTGTAGTTTGCTGATTTTTGTTAATTGTATTTCAGCCACAACAAAATGCTCAGCTTTTTCATGCTATGCCAATATGGTGCTGGTTTTAAATTCATCAAAAAATGAAATTTTAGAGGTCGATACATCGGTGCATCTGTAGTTACATGCAAACATTCTGTTTGATTATGTAAAGTAATGTTCTGCATGTTAATGTGTATTTTCTTTGCATTTTTTCCTCATCAGACAAATACTGTTGTTCTTCGGAGTTCAATCAGGAACTCGTACGCCAGTTCCCTAAGCGGGGTGAGGGTGGTGGCTTTGAGCTGTTAAAAATGAGAGGCTGCACCAGGACAAAAATTCCCAACACCCTACATTATGAGAGCAGCAGCCGAGCAGGAGCAGCAACAGCATTCCCATTCTTCAGAGCAGAGAGCAGCAACAGCATTCCCATTCTTCAGAGCAGAGAGCAGCAACAGCATTCCCATTCTCCAGAGCAGAGCAGGAGCAGCAACAGCATTCCCATTCTCCAGAGCAGAGAGCAGGAGCATCATTTTTATCATATGTGATCCTGGAGCACAAAACCAGTCATAAGTCGCACGGGTATATTTGTAGCAATAGCCAACAATACATTGTATAGGTCAAAATGATCTATTTTTCTTTTATGCCAAAAATCATTAGGATATTAAGTAAAGATCATGTTCCATGAAGATATTTTGTAAATTTCCTACCATAAATATATCAAAAATGTATTTTTGTATGCATTGTTAAGGGCTTCATTTGGACAACTTTAAAGGTGGTTTTCTCACATTTTAGATTTTTTTGCACCCTCAGATTCCAGATTTTCAAACAGTTGTATCTCGGTCAAATATTGTCCTGTCCTAACAAACCATCAGTGGAAAGCTTTAGTCAGCTTTCATGACAGGTTTTGTGGTTCAGGGCCACATATGTCTTCAAATGCAACTGGGCAAGCTCATGTCAAAGCAGACAGGAATAGTAAAGAAAATGTTCTCATTGTATATTCACCCTTTTTCTGCAGAATGTGTTATCTTCGCTCTGTGAGTTCATGCAGTACCAGTGAATGGTGACCTAAAACTCTTCAAAATACAGCGCATAAAACTGCAGTGCATTAATTTATGAATTCAGAAATGATCAAATCTGTGATCCAAATACGAGGCCAGCAGTCATAATTCTGGATATACAGTGGTGCTTGAAGCTCTGACATCTATCTATCTATCTATCTATCTATCTGTCTATCTGTCTATCTGTCTGTCTGTCTGTCTGTCTGTCTGTATGTGTCTGTCTGTCTGACATCTATATCTATCTATCTATCTATCTATCTATCTATCTATCTATCTATCTATCTATCTATCTATCTATCTGTCTATCTATCTATGTTGAACACTGACAACATGATTAATATTCATGAAGCTAGCAGCTCATCAGTCATTTGTGTGGTTCATATTGGTGTTAGTAGTAGAATTTATAGTGTTATTGTCTTTTAAGTCTGGTGAGTAGACAAAAAAATGACTAGCCAATAATGATTCTACTGCCAAGGTGATTTGTGTGTCTGTAACTTATATTTTCAGATTGGAAAATTGAGAGTGATGAACAGCAAGCAGCATACCAGTTTTGAAGAAACTTATTACATGGAGCTGAAGACCGGACACCCCTTCAGGTCACAACAGATCTAACCAGCAGTGTGCAAGACAGAGATAGACAGTTTCTGTCATTCTACGAGTCAAACCCAACTGACTGGGCATCCCCACTATCAATCAACCTTAAAGGTATGGTTAAAACTAAATCTGTTTCACAAACATTTGTACGTATAAAGAACGATTTTTGTGTCAGGTGATGCTGCAATTGGGGAGGGAGTAACGCGATATTACTTTGCAATGCTTATGTCCAGAATACAGTACAGCTTCAGTTTAAACATTGGTAAGTGTTTTATTAATTTCATGTTTTTAGTCCTTTTGCTGTGTGATTGAAATCTGTGTCTTAATTATTGTGTGAACTAAATGCCAACTTGTAAAACTTTTTAAGAAAACACTGGAAAAATTATGTTCTTCAATGGAGAAGATCACTTGGTACCATCGTCCTCACGAGTTCTTCTGGACAGTGATCTTTTTAGGGTCATTGGTCGAATGACTGGCCATTCCTTCATTCATGGAGGGCCACTCTTGACAGGGCCGAGCCCCTCCATGTTCAACCTACTTCTAGGCCGGCCATCATAGACCTGAAAGACTGTCCAGACCAAGATATAATAGAGAGAGTTTCTCTGGGTAGTTTAATTCTACTGGAAGTCACAGTGCTTTTTATTTTGACAAATAATTTATCCAACAATATTTAATGTGAACAATTTGCTTGTTGTTTTTGTTTTTCTTCATAGCTTGAAGAGCCAAGGGATCTGACAGACGTGGAACGATAGAGAGTGAACGATCTTGCTTTTAGCTGGGCCAACATTAACTAGAGAAAACCGGAAGTGGCTTGCAGAAACCGTTCTTCAGCATGAGGTATTCAGTATTGTGATGTATTTCTGTGTGAAACGGACTGTTGAACGAGAAAGCTTGTTTGCAGTCGCACGATTCTGATGAAATCTGAAATTCAGATGAGTGCAGGAAGTGAAAAGCAGAACGGACGAGATGAAGTAAAGTTCGTACTGCAGGATCATTTCATGTCAAATCAATCAAATTTCAGAAACTTCCCTAGCTCAAACTTAGTGCTGGGCGGCATGGGCGTCACTAGGCCCTTTTTAGGGAGGCTTCAGCCCCCCTAAAAAACTTGTGATTGCCTCTGTAATCTGTAACCTAATTTGTGATCGCTTCTGACCCCTTTAAAACAAATGAAAGGGTGGCAGGCTTCGGCTTTGCCCTCGCCCTGCCTCAGTCTGTGTTAATTCCTTTTCAAACTGTTCTGAAGCATACTTGTTATGCTATTGTTATTGTTATTGACAGACGCTGCTATAAGTCAAATGGCCATAATTTAAGTGATCACAAAAATAAGAGTTCAGCCATATTACACAGCCTGCTGCTGATAACTGCATAAGGGGCCGTTCACATATCGCGTCTTTTGCTCGTGCAAATTCCTTATTTCAAATGTAGGAGCACATCAAGCGCACTCATAATAGGAGCGACGCGCATACGGTGCGCTCGTTTTTTTCCAGGCGTGCCTATGCCGTGACGAGATGAAAACATCTCAACTTTTCAGAATGCCGCAAGCGCACCGCAGGTCATGTGACAAGAACCAACCAATCAGCTTCAGCCTTTCTGTAACAACACCGAAAGCTCAGCCGAGCAGCTGATCATAGCTGTACAGGGCGGGTTTTATTTCTCATCTCCATAAATATATCTAGTGTTAAAGCTAATGCAATGGCTAGAAATCAATGAATCAATTAATCCTTTGCTGATACTCCCTCATCACGGTGGAGAGAGCAATTCATGGTTGCATAGCAACGACAGACGCCGCGGGAGTGCAAGCGCTTGTAGAAAGGAGGAGAAAGCGGCGCGGCTGCGCTTTACACACGTTTTTAGACGTGATATGTGAACGGCCCCTAAGAGTGCACTGGCCACTGATGATGTCGTGGAGGCTATGCTAGACACACAGTTAATGAGGAAAGTTAACATCCACACTTTAGCCATAAGTTTCGTCTGAATTGTACATGCTACTACTATTTTTCTGTGAAAATGACTTGTTGCACTTATGGTAAGCATGGTCAACATCAACTCTAATAGGCTACAATGTAATTATGCTTTGGAAAAGCTGTTTTCCCCGTGGTCAGCTGAAGCTGTGTGTGAACAAGGCTGCAGAATGTGAGTTGCTCCGTCTCACACAGCCTCAGAGGAGAGAAATTCTCTAGTATCGTACAGAAATGGAGTTGATAACGCCGGAGATTATCTATACAGCGCAGGCTAGTATAATTTAGCCGCTGGGCTCCTTACCAGGTGTTTGCAATTAAACAGAGAATCACCTGTGTTTTGAGCTGTGGTGTCTGGTCCGCACGGATCCCTATACTACACATCGCAATTTCGATGCTATAAATGAACTATCGTGCAGCCCTAATTCAAATGTACATGATCATAAAATATGAGAATTACCCGTATGAAGTCCATTGACTTCAATGGATTTAATTAAATTCATTTGAAACTTATAACTCATGACTGCTCAAAAGAGTCCAAATTTATGAAACAAAACACCTTAATCAAATCAGTTTATAAAGCTAACAATTTTTATTTAAAATGTAATCAAAAGAAAATGTATTAATAAGTGTTTTTACTGTGTGCAATTTCTGTAACTTCAATGGGCATTAACAAATAGCTCAAATACCCTAGGGGGATAACATAAGCCACAAAAATGTGTAAAGTTTATAAATATGTCCGTTCTTAAAATCTGGTGTCTGATTCTTTAGGTTATCGGTCGCAGAGAGAAGCAGATGAAGCAAATCAAACGAGGTCTGAAGGATACTGGGGTCCTGCTCATGATGAAAGAACGGCCTTCTCTCATCACAGTGCTGTTCCCAAAATCATCCTTCCTGAACTAATGGATTGTTTATGGCTCTGAAAACATGCGATCGTTAACCAGACTTCCCATTTCCTAAAAACCTGAGCATTTATGCTGTTTTCTTTGTCCATAGATGGTTTAGAAAGAGTTATATGGCCAATGATGAGGATGAAGATGAAGATGAGGATGATCACGAGGTTCCTCTGGAGTTGAAACGCCAGATGGCGTCGTACCTCAGGAAGTACATCGAAAATGGTAATGATCTTTTTACCACTAGAGCCCGACCGATATGGGTTTTCAGGGGCTGATACCGATATTAGGAAGTAAAAAAAAAGTTTGACATCAACATATCGCCGATATTCTTTGTGTATATTATAGGGGTGCGATGGTTCAAATTACCCATGGTTCGATTTTTATCATGGTTTCTATGGTTTTGGTACGGTTTGGTATGTGCTATGTTCAGGCAAAATAGGACAACTGTCAAATAAAAATAAAGAAAATAAGAACAAATAATCAAACTACAAGCAACAGCAGGTATTTCAGGGCTCTCGTTTATAAAACTTTCCGTAGATTTCATCCTAAAAATGTACACGAATGTATGCACAATCTGATATAAAATAAAAGGTGCACAACCTTATTATAAATGCATCATCAGATTTGAGATGAACCGGTGCAAGTGCGTGCCGAACATGTTTATATCGGTGACATATCTGCAACATAAACGCAGATGCAGATTTATCTGCGACAGGCTCATATTGGCCGATAAAATCGGCAGACCGTTAAATCGGTCCGGCTCTAGTTACCCCACATTAATTTCAGATGTCAGCTGGCTCATTTCACAGCTTTGTAAATTGTGCAGCCACTGTTTTTACAGCTACAGCACTGGGTATGGAGCAGGGTCGGGCAATCCTCCCACAACATCTCTATGTGGAGGTGTCTGACTCCATTAAAGTGAGAAAATAAAGCTGCCTTCTCACGACACTCACTACATGGACTTTCAGGCAGACTTAAAGCAGCAGTGTCCACAAGAGAACGTGGATTTGGATTAGTTTAATCATATGGTGTGTTCCTGGGCTTTTTAAATGAAGAGGCCAGTCCTCAACTGTTAGCCAGTGTGCTTTTGATAGGACTGTTTATTGAGAGAGAAAAAATGTTATTCAAATGAAACTAAATACTAGATTTTATAACTTCATGTTCATTTTTTCATTTGTAGCAAGTTAAATAATGTGTAACTTAAAGTTGAAATTTGATGTAAAAAGTTAAATGAGTAGTACTTTAATATTTGTACAAATTTGTTCGTTTAATCAAATGTAATGAACAGCCAGTGCATCAGGAAAACATGTATTTGTTCATCAATAAACAATCTGGATTCAAGGATCTCAAGAGTTGAACATGGAGTTATTATAAGAGGAAACAGTTTCAGTGATTATGACATGAACTGGTTTATCACACTGACTGTGTCGTAGTAAATTTGAACAGCATTTAAGAAGGGAATATCAGGACGAGGCAAGGTTGCAGTTTCCTCATGGGTAAGTTCTCGTGGTAGTTGAACCTCGGGGATCTTCACACCCTCTTCCTCACAGGAGTGTGGTCCTTCCCAGTCCACACCATAGTAGTCATCCACCTGGAGTATATTAATGGGAACACAATGTCAACAGGTTCTCGAAATGTAAATGTCTACACAGTCACAATGAGTTATAATTCAAAGTTTGAAAATACAACTTCCAGTCAGTGTTATTGTTATTAATTATCATTGTGATACTATGATTTTTTTTTTTTTTTTAAATGAAATGGTTCTATATTTAATTAATTATAATAATCCTACTTCAGCAAATCTCCATTCATTTTCAATTTATTTTACAAAAAAAAGTAGCTTAAAGGGATAGTTCACCCAAAAATGAAGATTGTGTCATCATTTACTCACCCTTATGTTGTTGCAGTCCTGTACGAGTTTCTTTCTTCTGTTGAACACAAAAGAAGATGTTATGAAGAATGTTGGTATCCAGACAGCTGATGGCAGACATCAACTTCCACAGTATTTTTCCTGCTATGGAAGTCAGTGGCTACCTGTCTGGTTACAACATCCTTCAAAATCTCTTCTTTTGTGTTTAACAGAAGAAAGAAACTCATACAGGTTTGGAAATTTCAAAATGAAAAGCATTTATATTTAATACAAGAACAATCGTATGCCAGATGGGCTCAAAAATAATTTAAAGGGGAAACAAGTTCATACCCTATTGACATTTGTTCATGTTTTAAACTCGCATAATTTCTATACATTTCTCAGAAACCATGACTGTATATTGTCATACTGCACCACAAGTGAATGTTTTTGGTAACACTTTACAATAAGGTTCATTAGTTAAACATTAGTTAATTAACTAACATGAACTGACCATGAGTGATACATTTGTTACTGTATTTACTAATCTTTGTTAAAGTTAATGAAAAGAGTTCATTGTTTGTTCACAGAGCATTAACTAATGCTAACAAGATTTTAATAATGTATTAGTAAATGTTGAAATTAACATTAATTGCAGTTCATGATTAGTTCATGTTAACTAATGTAGTTAACTAATGAACCTTATTGTAAAGTGTTACCATGCACTTTTATTCAAAGATGTTCAGAAATTTGTATTGGAAACAAGACAAATGTTAAAGATTTTTTTTGCAAGGTTTAATGTCATGTCTTTATGAATTTAAGACTTTATGCGCCAATTTAAGACATTTATTGTGCCTTATTTTGTGTAAGGGCAAGTTTAGACTGTAAGCCCCCTAAAACAAACCTGCAACTATTTCTTTAATATTTTTTTGTAATTCAGTTTCTTGTCTGTCATCCACTAAAATGTTGATTATCAGGTAACTAACTTAATTTGAAAGCACCCGGTGTGGATCTTGAATATGTTGGAAGCTTGTCCAGAGTTGCAGTGGAGACTGGTGGCCTGCTGTTCTGATTTCATGATTATTCCCTCCTGGAAAAACTCAAGATGCCTGTGAAGCTGTGGCAGATAGGTCCAATGCAGAGCAAAAAGATGCAGCTCATTGTCAGGATTTAATGTGCCATCTGCCTCCAGATCAAGGAAGAGACAGGAGAACATGCTGGGAAACATCCCTCCACAGTCTCTCGATCCTGTAATTATAACATAAATGCTTCCTCCTTAGACAACAGGCCTGATGTATTGTGATAACGTAGATCATTGGCACACCTGCATTTTTTTAATGCAGCATTTCTTCCAAAACATGCAGAAATTATAGAATATTTTCAATCCACATATGCATTTCTTTACAGTCCAAAACCCCCCCAGAGTCTTAACTGTAGATGCTGAGATTTAATCACGTAATGGCATATGACTTTGAGTAATGATAAAAGGAAAAAACCTTTGGTTATGGACCCTGCGCCCTGTGATGTGGGAGTGTGGGTTTTCCCCTCGATTGGACACCATGAAGTAGGCCACGTCAACATTCTCCCGGCCCTTATCGGATCGCACTCTGGAGGAGAATCCAAAGCGGTTCACAGCTTCAATGAAACTGCAGCACAACAGAAGCACTGTTTTCTGTAGCAGCTTTAGGAACACAATCATCCTGCTGAAGCCATCTATTCCTCCATGGACCACTATCCTCCACCTGTGCAAAGATTTTCCGTTGGCAGAACAGTTAGTTTGCTGACATTTTGTTCATTGATTATAAACTCAAAGGTAAATTCTGTCACGATTCGGACAGTAATTGTTTCTCACGTGGACATCTGGCACCTCATTGATAAATCTCGTGCATTTAGATGGTGTTTTATTTACAGTGTTAGATCTGTGTTCCTATGAACATGGGAAAACGCTGCTCATGTGGTCAGTCACATGGTTACATTAAAAAATTCAAAAAAAAAGTTAAAATGGTTTTCTCTCTTGTATTGTCACTCAAAATGATAAATGTCATTTTAAAAATGTGTTAAAATTAGTTTATACAAGCTCTTGTTTGCATATAATTATAATTGTTTAAAATTATGGTTTATATTTTCAATGTATACAGTTGTAATACTTTTATAATTGTATTGCATTCATGCTGATGTCATAATAATGACCCATTTTAAATGTTCACATGCTTTTCTTCTCTTTGCTCTAAGCGGCTCTCACTTCTTGTGTCAGGTGGTGCTGTGATAATGTACTTTAGGCTAAGTAAAGTATGACAGAATTTACATTTTTAAACTATCTTTCACTTTAAAGGATTAGTTCATTTCAGAATTAAAGTTTCCTGATAATTTTCTCACCCCCATGTCATCCAAGATGTTCATGTCTTTCTGTCCAGATCATCATGTGATATGTCTGTGTGTAGGTCAGACTCTCTGCAGTAATGGGCAAACAATGGTATGGCAATTAAAAGAAAAACAATTCATCACAAAGACAGGAACTAGTTCCAAATTCATTTAGTAAGAATAATTTCAAGTAAGCAAGTTTTATGGCGAGTTCATCTGCCAATCTCATGTTAATCTTGAGTACCTATAGAGCAGCAGTGGACCCTTCATATCTCAGAAAAGCCTTTAGTTTTATCATATTTATAAAATACAGATGCATTATAAAATTATAAAGTGAGCTGCGTCTCATTTCAGAGGCTGCGTCCTCCGGAGGTCTCATTTGAAGGCTGCATACGTCATCAAGGATGTCTTATTTAAGAAAAGTAAAATTGACTGATATTCATTGTGAGGTGTAAAATAGTACTGTAATTTCTTTCTAACGGTTATTTTTCTTAAATGACGCGGCCTTCAAAGGGTGCAGCCCCTGAATTGGGACACAGACATTGTTGAAAAATCTCTCGGCTTCCGTGTCCCGAACGAAGCGTGTTGATGGGCGGCTCTTGCTCTGGGTGATGTGTGTGCGCACGCCTATCAGAGAGAAGAGCCTATACAAGGAATTACGTCCTTTATTACATAGTAAAGGGCCATACAAAAAACAGAGAGACAACCGGAAGTAGTGTATTTGGCACAGAAATACTCTGTCATACTCTGTCTAGCTTGTGTTTTGAAACTTTGTCCATGTTTAGCGTGAGAATGCAGCTCTTCAACAGTGTCAGTAAGTCAGAATGCATGAAATAGCATTACACCCCCTTTAACTTCTAGTGCCTCTACTACAGTAAATTAACCCCTGCTTTCATAGACAATTCCTACCTTCGTCCCAGACTAAAATGCTAATTTGAGTTGTCTTAACTGAAAATATCTTGAAATATGTCAGTGCCACTGTTTTGTCTCAAGATACACACCAGTAATGTTTTTTCTGAGGCATTTTTATTAAAGCTGCTTAAATATCTTAGTTCTGGCTGAAGCTGTGCCCTGTCTGTGAAACCGGCCTTGAAGAGCTAGAAACAGAAACCTGTTTGGATACAAAGATGAAGACTAACTGGTGACACTTTACAATGAGCTTCATTAGTTAACATCAGTTAACTACATTAGGTAACATGAACTAATAATGAACTAAGCTTATACAGCATTTATTAATCTTTATGTCGTAATGTTCTCTTTAATCGTAATGTTAATTTCAACATTTACTAATACATTATTAAAATCTTGATAACATTACTTAATGTGAACAAACATGAACAAACAATGAACTGCTGTATTTTCATTAACTTTAATAAAGATTAGTAAATACAGTAACAAATGTATCGCTCATGGTCAGTTCATGTTAGTTAGTACAATTAACTAATGTTTAATTAATGAACCTTATTGTAAAGTGTTACAGACTAACTGAAGGGCTTTAATTCACACCAAACTGCGCAGAGCTTTTCTGACAGAAAAACTCTCATCAGACGTACAGTGTTCTTGTTGTTGATGATACATTTACACTTTCATTACAAGCGTTTGTATTGTAACACGTTTATAAAAAGCTCTTGTTTACGCTGCATTTATAATGTTTGACCAGCAGGTGTCACTAGCGTACGGTGATTCAAGAGCTTTAGTGAATCATTCGGTGAATCGGATTAAGGATCAACTGATTCTGAGTTTAGAAAAGCTTCATTTCTCCCATAACTACTGTTTCGCAGCATCCCCTGCAAACGAGTGATAATTGATAACGCTCAGAATGGCCCATATGTGACTTACCTTATTCCATATTCACGCTTTCGACGACGTATGGTCCTCTCCGAAACGCCAAACAATCTTTCCGCAGCCTTTACACCTCTCATTAAAGACGTCTTGATGGTTTCTGCTGGAATATTTTGAGTCGGTCTCTCTGGCAATGGCTTTCTTCTGACTCTTTGACCTGCAGTTGCCTCAGTACCTCCTGCAGGTTTGCAGTCGCAACGCTGTTGATCTCGGTGTCTGTAGTGGGCGATATTTCCCCCATTCTCTCAAGGAGATATTCCACTGTTGACTCCACAACATTGTCATTAAATCTTCCCAAGAACACATCTTGGAGAGGGCACGCAGATCTGAAATTACACCGTGAAAAGCCGCAGTGCTGCTCATCGTCACATATCTTCATCTCTTCCGCCTCAAAGCTCCGCCCACGCTACTTGATTGACAGTTGCATTTGATTTACCATTTGAGCACTGAATTATAGATTTAATGAAAATTAAAAATCAAATGAGTTTTAATTTGATTATTGATACAGTTCCTGCTTCCCTGAATGAGGAAATGAAATCGCATTTGAGAATTTGATTTATCATTTGAGCAGCTGTTTTGAAACTTTGATTTATTATTTGATCTTTTTAAGCATTTGAATTTTCATTTTAATTTTGTTAGGAAAAAACTTCCACAGCTTTTCTCCTACTATATAGTAGAGAAGTAGGCGGAGTGTCGCAACTCTCACATTTAACGGCTCTGACGAATAGTTGTTCTCACTGTCCAATGACAGCGCGTGTTACATTTACAACTGACAGAGGATTGGCTCTTCAAACTGAGGTGAAAGTTGATTGGTTGCTCCACGTGTGTCCTGACCAATGGCATTTTTAACTCGATTGACAAATGGATAAAGAAAAGCTATTGGCAAATGCTTTTTAAAAAGTGATTTAAAATGATTTATTAATGTACTTTTTATTGTTCAATTAATCTATGTTTTATTACATGAATCAAATAAACAGTTTTAAATTTGTGTATTTATTTAAAAATGTCCATTTATGTTTGAATGATTAAATTGATAAATTGATTGTTGATGTTATTTTTCAGTGGGATAGTGGATCTAAATCTTTAAGTGTCACTCCTGCTCCTCATAACGACACATAACACAATATACATGTACACTGCAGTTCAACATTTACTACAATATTTCAACATTTATTTAATCATGTGATTTTGAGTCATTAACACACACACACACACACTCACTCTCACACACACACACACACACACACACACACACTCACACACTCTCTCACACACTCACTCTCTCACACACACACACACACACACACACACACACACACACACACACACACTCTCTCACACACACACACACACACACACACACTTTCTCACACACACTCACACACACACACACACACACACACACACTCACACACACACACACACACACACACACACACACACACACACTCATTTATTGTGTCATGATATTTCAGTATTAATGTAATGAAGAGACTCTATATCATCTCACTGTCACTGATTCATCATGAGCTCAAAGCATTATGGGTAGAATCTCTCGTCAGTCTGTTCTGATTCATCAACACAGTTTCACTGATCCAGACCAAACCATAAACCCAGGATAGAGCGGTTGAGTGAATGTGGTCTGGACTGTGTGGATGGGGATCATTGTGTCTCCAGAGACGCTGTAGAAGGACAGAGTTCCTGCACTGTGATCCACATACACTCCTACTCTCCTGATCTTGATGGACTCTACAGAGAGACGAGTCTCTATCTTATTGTGTATGAATATGTAACCAACAGAAGAGCAGCTCAAACTCCAGGACTGATCATTAAATCCAAACACACACTCATGACCCCATCCCTTCCTGCTGATGCTCTTATATGACACTGATATATCCACACCATAATATCTACTGCACACAATCTCCCAGTAACAGCGTCGATCACACACACTCTCTCTACACAACACCTGAAGACGATAATCAAATCTGTCTGGATGATCAGGATACGACTGCGGTGTGTTAGTGTTAGTAATCACTGTGTTGCTCTCAGACAGACGGAGGCGTTTATTCACTGTGTTCAGATCCAGAGTGATCCGATGGGAATCTGATGGAGATAAAACACATCACAATCAGGAATCATCAATCTGTCCATCTTTTAATCTACACTGTAAACATGATTTCTGCTGCTTGTTAAATGAACTTCATTAAAATGAGTTAAAACCACACAATTACTGACATTCTGTCCTGATTTAATTGAGTAAATCCACTTAAACATGTCAAACTGAAGTTCACTTCATCATTTGTGTGTGGAGGACCAAACCTGCAAAAACAATAAATAAATACATACATTAATATATGAAGAAATGTAAAAAAACAAAAATACATAAATGATTAAATAAACATACAAGGAAATGTGAAAAAATAAAAATAAAGGAGTATTTATACCTTTATTTCCATTTATTAATTGTATTTATTTTTTCATTTATTTATTTCCACTTTTATTTATTTCCACATGTATTTAAAGGTATAAATACTCATTTATTTTTATTTTTCACATTTCCTTGTATATTTATTTGTTTTTTATTTGTTGTTTTTTTTTTTTTTACATTTCTTCATATATTTATTCATTTATTTATGGTTTTTGCAGGTTTGGTCCTCATATTTGTGTTGAACTGAAACAGTGTATGTTTAGTTCCCAGCATGCTTTGCTCTGGTCTGGATCTATTACAGAATCTCGAGTTCAGATCTGACGAGTTCATGTAGGATTTGTCTCAGATCTGAACTTGATTTAGGATCTTCTCCTCTCTCACAGAATCTCATCTGTAGTTGTGAATCTTAAAGCCTCCATCAGTTCGGTGATCGACTCTCAGGTCTGTTACCAAGAGCAGCTGCTGTGAAGAAACGCTCCAGATTAAAATGGAGGATCAAAACAGGTGTGATTTTAATGAAGAGCTGCAGAAAGACAAGTTTGATCAAAGCCTGTCACTGTATTTCATGAGTCTGTCATTGTTCATCAGTGTTTTGTGTCAAAGTGCAGCACATCATGTGACCCTCACAGAGTTGGTTTGGATGTTGATATTTGACAGATATTCAGACACGAGGATTTTCAATAGATTCTCGTGAATTATTATAATGGTCTTATCTGAAAAGTATTATACTGTAGAACTGAACACTGTCACCGTTTATGAGTTTTAATCCTTTTTAATGTGTAGAAACATGTAGCGCTAGCGCTTAGCCCAGATAGAGACCGTCTACAAACAACACGAGGAAGAAAAAACATTAATCTGATTTTGTTCACTTTGAAGCAGTCTGTTGAACACACACACACACACACACAGACACACACACACACACACACACACACACACACACACACACACTGTGAGCAGCTCTACAGAAAGAAACTGTCATTATTCAGCTCAGTTCAATGTTCATTCAGTTCAATATCAGGATTGATGGAGTTCATCAGTTGTCAATCAAATCTGAATAAGCTCTTATGAACCGTCACTGATATCACTAAGATAAATATAAGAATCTTTTAAACTCCAGCCAAGCTCAAGATCACAGTGGCATTGAGAAGAAGATGTTCTGATGTTGGTTTAAGAGTCAAAAGTGATGCTGAAGATGTTCCTGAAACTCAACTATTGTGAGAAATCTCTCAAAGCCTCCTAAAAAGTGTGTGTTACTGCCCCCTAGAGGAACATGATGAAGTTGATCTGACTGAGATTGATATTCAAACATTTAATACATTCATTTAAATTCATACAGTGTTCAGTCTCATCTTCACAGGGAGTGTCTTGATACTTGGACCTGAAAGATCATTTACACTCATATATTTATGTCATTTGTAAATCAGGATAAACGCTGCTGAATTAAATTCAAGCCTGTGAGTGAGTGTGTGTGTGTGTGTGTGTGTGTGAGTGTGTGTGTGTGTGTTGGTTTTTGTGGTTTATGAGGACATTGATATGAACACACGCCACACTAGAGGGACATTTTGTATTATGAGGACAGGGTCGGTGTCCTCATAATTCAGACAATGTAGAAGTGCTTCTATCGCTAGGGGGAGCTCAAAACCAACATTTCAGCTCATGTCCCCATAGCTCACAATGATCTGATTCTGTGTGTCAGCTGTGCATCGAGACAGCGCCCCTGTAGGCGGCTCAATGGTACTGCACCTCCTCATGCATATTCACACGTGTATGGAATCGAGGCTTTTGATTGGCTGATCGCGAGAAGTCCTCATAATTTCGGGTTTTGTCAAACCACTGTGTGTTAATCTAATTGCCACATATTTATAACACTGCCTAAAAAATAACAACAACAACAACAATAAAAACTAAAATAAATCGAATAAAGAGGAATAATCACACAACACCACGCCTTCTTTGATGATCTGTTCTTCGCGCCACTCCCTGTTGCTGAGACAGACACGCGCGGATCATCCAGGTGAACAAACATCAGGTGAGAACTGAGATCAAATTACACCAGCTACACTTCAAGTCTAAAAACGGGTTTAATATTAATTTTATATTACGTTGGTAGTAGTTTGAAATATTCTACAGTTCATTTGACGATTATCAAATGAATTTGCATTAGCAGTTATAAGTTAGCTTTGGTGACACGTGTCTGTATTATTCACAACGCGTGGAGATTTAATTTATTATTAAACTGGTTAATCACGTTATTGCCGTCAACATGTGGGCAGTGTAATGATGGTAACGTTAATGAGGTTGGCGTGTGAATCAGTATAGTTGATGCTCGTTATGTGGTGTGTGTGTCTGTGGCTCACAATAATCCAGTCCCTGTGCAATTCAGGCCTGACGATTATTCAGCAGCCCGAAGCATGCTCATTATTTGTGACTAACTAGTCCTAGTTTAAGCTTTAATTACCCTTTTTAGTTTGCTGTTAGTAATGTTGCGTAGGTGTCTGTAGAGTGTGTGTATGTTAGTAAAATTGATCAATTTAGTGACAGCTGCAGTGTGTTTGAGAAAGAGGAAAGCAGCATGATTAAAACACACACAAGGTCCATGTTTTTACTGTTTAACTAGTGATACTTCCTGGTATTACATCCTGCTATGTAAATAATAATAATAATCGTTATTGTTAATAATTTTACTGTTATAACAAATAAAGGTGTAAAACAGTTGATTAGGTCAGTGAAATCTAAAAGTCATGTTGTAAAGTGATTAAAAACATCATGTGGCCTTTGCAGGAGACGGCAGCTACAGCGTCCCGGAGGACCAAATTGAAACCCAAAGAAGAAGCAGCATATTTTCATCCATCCTTAAAGATAATAAAATATATAAATGCATTTAAAGGTAACACAGGCCCATGTTTAAGTATTGTTTTAATTCGCCCCTTTTCCTGACTAACGTGTCCTTTGATAGGTCGAGGAGTGTTCAGTTGTCACCACTTCCAAAAAGGGAACTTCCTTGTTGAATACAGAGGAGAAGTCCTTAATAAACAAGAATATGAAAGAAGGCACAGAGTTTATCATCGTGCACTTGAAGTATTTTTCTTTGAATTGCGCTATAATATGGTAAGTATATTACAGTACCTCATTTACAATGTCTTGGAAAATGTACAAAGCTGCAGGTCAACCAGAGATACAAAGTCAGCTTTTTCTGACTCTATTCCAGTAGCAGTAATGATGAACTAGGATGAAGACTGGCCGGAAACATGATGTAATTATTCAGTGAAACCTGCGATGACTTATGAGATTCAGTCAGTGTTATTACAGCATGCAGTTAGTGTTGTGTTCTTGCTGTTTCAGGATTGATGCTGCCAGAGATGATGATTCTTTGGGCAGACTTGTGAATGATGACCACAAGAACCCCAACAGTAAAATGAGAACGATCACTGTGGACCGGAAGCCCCATCTCTGCTCATTCGCAGTAAAGGACATCAGTCCCGGGGAGGAGATAAGGGATAACTATGGGGATTGGCCATGGAGAAGCAAGGTATTTACAGAAATGATTTTTTTACCTGCATAGTTTTCTGAGCAAATTAATCTTCAACATATGGAGTGGTTTTGAATGTTCCCAGTATAGTCAGAGGTTTTAAAACACTGTTGTCATAAAACATAGGTTAAACTCCAAACAACCATGTTGCAAATGGAAATATTATGTAAACCTAAAGATATTCATGCTACTCTAAATGATTGCTCTTTGTGATTTTAAGCGATGTTTGAGTTTGAAAGTGCCTATTGTACTCTAAAACTTTAATCTATTTATACTAATCTAAACACCGTTTACCTATAGAGTATGTCATTGATGTGGAGAAGTTAAAGTAGTTCATTTTGAATCCACACAGGTGACTTCTGAGACAGAACAGTCTTATGGTTTGGTGATCCTCATCAAGCCTTAATGACACTCAGCAGGAACTTTATTTGTCTTAACTTCAGTGTTATATAAGGGTTGATCTATCCGTTTAAAAGTGAAAATGCAGTGTTATTTCACATTTGCTTATTAGATTTCTCTAGTAAGCTGTATTTATATGAACAGTAATATTAGTAGACTTCCTGAAAAATAAGTTAAGCACTGTTTATTTCATTTGAATCTTTGTTTTATTGTATTTGTCCATTTCTTTGTACTCTTTTCCATGTATTTATTGTATCTTATAAACAATGCATGCACACTGGTGCATTTACAAATAGATGTTTTATTTTGTTCAAACATTGCAGTTTCTTTTGCTATAGATGTTTTATTTTACATTTTGGAATATGAAGCAGTGTTAATTTTTTTTCTTCATGAAAACGCAACAAAAAGAACAGATAAGAATACTGTTAAAGTACCAGATCGATAAGCAGTATCGGCAAGAGAAGTAATATGTACCATTTAAGTTTTGGCAAAATGATGCAGAATCTCCATTCGTTGCTTAGTTTGACTTTTCATGCTGACAAGATACTGTCCTCACAAAAAGCCATACCAGTGAGGACTGTGTGCTGGAGTACATTCTCACACATGTTAACTGTTAATCTATGAATTCACCTGTATTATCTGTTATTCTGCAATTAATGTTCCCTAAACTCCTTTTCTCTCTCTCCCACAAGATCTGTACACCTGATCCTCAGCTGACACTTTATGACACTCAACAGGTAATGTGTTTACCACTGGAAATATGCATCCATTTCTTATGTCCTTTAATTGTCGAACACATATTGATTTCTACATCGAGTAAATGGTTAGTTATAAGAATGTTTTATTAACATTTGTCTCATATTTCTCATAAAGCAGTACACATGATTTCCTGCTTATCTGTGTTTACAAATGTTTAAAAATATTTCATAGGTGATATCTGAGACAGAACGACAGTCCAGTGGTTTGGTCAGCTGTGAAGCAGACGATGGATCAGAGGGGGGGTGTGGGTGTGTGTGTGTGTGTGTGTGTGTGACCTAGAAAGGGTTTGACTAAGGTAAGGGAACCCTGCTCCTGAAGAGCCTGTGCCCAACAGAGTTTAGGTTCCACCCTAATATAAGGGTGTTTTCACACCTGAGCATTTGTTTCAGAACCTGGTGTGTTTCCTCCCTTGGCTCAGTTCGTTTAGGCATATGTGAACACGGCAATCGCGCTCGTGCCAAAACAGTCGCTCCAAGATCGACTGAACGAGGTCGTCTTGGCCCGATTGCAAACAAACTCTGGAGCGGTTCGCTTGTGGTGTGTAAACAATCCGTCCCAACGGACCAACAAACCAAACGATATCATATCTCATAATGGGAAATGTGTTTATAAAATGCAGCAGTGTTTGATTCTGTGATTGAGCACATTAGTTACTGCAGTTAAAACCAGAGAGCACCTCTTCATCTTAAAATGTTGTGTAATCACGCTTATCCGTGCAAGAACGCTGTCCCGGCGAGCTGTTGATTCCCGCTCTAGCTGCATTATAACAGTCATATAGTGTTTGTGTGTCTCGACACGGTCTGTTAGACAGCGCTGGGAGATACAGAGAGAGCGCGCTTGAATTAGTGTGAATGTGGTACATAATTTAACAGCGGGAATGACTGCTACATTCCTATAGTGTTGGTGTGTGTCTCGACAGTAGCTACTAAACAAGCCACAATATGCTCATGAAGCGAACCTGTCAAGGGTAAGGGTAGATGTAAGGGTCAGTGTTTTGTTCTTATAAGTATATAAATATATTTTCTTTCTTTCTTTAATATAAGACTCCATTTGTCTGCCTGTGTCACACTTTCTCAATGTCTGCCTTGAGTTTAGTTTCATGCTCTAATAATTAATCTGTTTAGTAATTTTTCTTATTTTTCTCATCTTTCTTACACTTTCATTCACACTGATTATACACTGTTATTCCACTTATCACATTTTGATTTTTTTTTCTTTGCCTGGACCACTTTCTTTTACCCTCAATATATTTGAGTCACTCTCTCCCTCCTGTTTTTCTAGTTACATTCTCTCATTTATTTTTCACTCTTTATTTTTATTTATTTTATTCTGTCCATCCATCATAATTACATTTACACTACCTCTAACACTGCTACTTCAACATTTTCTCTTCCGTCTTTATCGCACATACTTTGTCCATCATTACCTCTCTCTTTTGTCATCTGTGTGTCTGTCTGTCATATCATCAGTAACACACTCTGCCTCTATTGACCTATCACTTTCTTTACAACTATCTTTTTTTTTCCCTTTTTTTTTCCTTTGCAACTTTCTTAATTGTTTAAATGCTATTAAAGAAAAAATAAATGAATCACATCAAACAACCACAAGTTTGTTTTATCCTCTGTCTAGTTTGCTCCTGCTGTTGGCATAAAACTTGCTATGATAAACATGTGAAGCCCAAACCTGACCCCTGAACACCGGTAAGTGTATTTTATCAAATTCTCTCTAAATGAATTGATTAACCCAAAAATGAAGATTTACTGATTATTTCCTCACCCATCAAAGATGTATATGGCTTTTTTTGAAGAAGGGCATGTGCATATTTGATGGCCAGGGATTGAGTAAATAAACATTTTTCACTTTTGGGTTAACTTTTCCTTCCTGAAGTTTTTCTTTATTAGATTTTTCCCCCCCCAGAATTCTGAGGAACAGTTTTCCAGTGGGGACATATCAGATCAGGACTATATACCCGATTCTTTAGACAGTTCTGAAGAGAGCACAGTTTATTCAGAACTCAAGCATCCTAAACCAATCTCAAACAAACAAAATGTGTCCTGCATTGAATCAACTGCAGAAATTCAAAATGGCAGACAACATCAAGAGAACCTCACAGGTAAACACTCTCTGCTGAAAGATCCGGTTCAAGTATCAGATGTCCACAGTGAAAAAAGGACTGGTAATACTGAAGAAAAGTCTTTAGAGGATAGCACAAGAATTAGGGAAAATCCATGTGTACAGTCATCTAATGTGTCCTCTTCAGTAAACAAAAAGAATTACTGCTACATTTGTGGCAAACCACAGTCAAAATTTACACGTCACTTAAAAATCCATGAAAAAACAAACGTGGATGTTGCTCGGGTCTTGGCACTGCCAAAATGCTCAAAAGAACACAAAACAATGCTGGACAAACTGAGGAACAAAGGGAACTATGAACACAGTTCAGGTGTTTTAGCGAGTGGGACAGGGTTGTTAAAACTCAGACACAAACCAAAGGAAAAATATAAATCAGAAGATTATGTGCCTTGTATGTATTGCCCTGCCATGTTTCTTCGGAGAGATCTGTGGCGACACGTTCGAAATTGCCTTTCCAAACCAGTGGAGGATCGGGCAGAGCCAGGAAGAACTAGGGTCTTGTCTTTGGCAACAATGTCTAATGCAGCCCCGTGTCAACAGATATCACTGGCTGTTTGGAAGCTGTTGACTGTTATGAAAGATGATGACATCTCTGCTGCTGTCCGGAGTGACTTCTGCACTCTTCAGCTGGCCCAGTCATTTTTCAATAAACATGAACAGGATCCCACTAAATATGACTATATTCGACAGAAGCTCCGGGAAGTTGGTAGACTTCTCCTGATCCTGCGAAGAGAGTTTTCAATACAGACTCTTGAGGATGCTGTAAGACCTGCCAATTTTAAGGTGCTTATCCAAGCTGTCAAGAAGGTGTCTGGGTTTAATGATGAAATCACTCCTACCAGACTCCAGGCCTTGCTCTCAAGTTGGGTCACTCATTGCAAAAGATCTGTAACATTATACACTGCAGAGCTTTAATGGCAGAAGACACTGAGGGGATAAGGTCAACCCAGACATTCAGAAAGCTGTACAGCACGAAGTGGGCTGAACTTATTTCCCACACAGCTTTGGCTACCTTGAGTGAGACACACTTTAACAAACCATCCACCATCCCCTTCACAGAGGATGTTCAGTGTCTTCAGCAGCATCTTGAAAAGGTGGCAGATTTAGCATCCGAGAACTTGAAAAAGACCCCATCAGCACAAGCCTATGGGGAACTTTGCAGAGCAGCTCTAGCTAAAGTAATACTGTTCAACCCAAGACGTGGAGGAAAAAAACATCCTTGAAAGGGACACAGCTCCCCTCCATGCGGATGTTGCTGCTGGCCTAACAAAGTTTGAACAAAAACTTTGTGCACGTTTTAGTCGGGTGGAGATTAGGGGTAAACGGGGGCCAAAAGTTGCAGTGTTGCTATCGCCAGATATGGTTGATGCCTTAACACACCTCATAAGGTGAAGGAAAGAGTGTGGAGTCCCAGAAGAAAACTCATTCCCCTTTGGGAGACAAAATTGTTTGACTCCACATCAAGGATAAGATTGTCTGAGGAATTACACCAATGAGTGTGGTGCAAAAAAACCTGAATTCCTCAGATCAACACAACTGCGAAAGCATGTGGCAACTCTGTCTCAGGTGTTAAACTTAAAAAATCACGAGCTCGACCAAGCTGCTGACTTTCTGGGCCACGATATTCGAGTGCACCGAGAGCACTATCGACTTCCAGAGGCCACAACACCGTTAGCCAAGATATCAAAACTGGTACTTGAAATGGAGAAAGGCTCCCTTGCAAATCTTCAGGGGAAAACACTAGAGGAAACAGAAATCGAAGGTATGCAGGATAATCCCTTACATGCAGACCTTCAGATCTTTCACAGGTGTAATATTCATCAAATTTCATTGATCATTATGTGTCATTTGCAATGTAAACTCATTTGATGCTTTTTTTGTCAGATAACTTGGACTTTACTGATTCAGAGCAAAGTGAAGACAGTGATGCTGAGGAGACATACCCACAGACAATAACAGAAATGGGTAAAAGCACATAAATATACAAAGATCAAAACATTAAATTCAACATGTGACATCTACCATATAGTGCACCAGATCTTATACAGTAGTTTCAACTTTAGTGCTTTCAGTTTTAACTGTTTTTGTTTGTGATGTGGATATCTTTCTAGAGATTTGCAGTTTCATCTTAATGTAGAACAGTTTGTTTTTGTGTGTGAATGTCTGAACCTGACACCAGAGCTGAGCTCTACTGTTCATACCACAGGAACGAAGAGAGCTGGGAATCAGGGTATCTTCCGGTCATTCGTTTATTGAGTCAATATTGAAATCAGAAAAATGAGAGAACCACACTTTTTTTCGTTTTATTTAAAAAAAAAAAAAAAAAAAAAGAAAGAAAAAAAAAAAAAATTGGCTTGATTTTTCTTTTTTTTTCTTTTTTTTTTTTTTTTGGGGGGGGGGGGGAAACAAATAATCAGTTTGAATATTCGATCTCTACATGTGGGCGGGAATGAAACGCCTCTTTCCGCTGATTGGTCAACCAGACATCAAACCATGCCATCATCAGTTGTTCATTTTTTTTTTTTTTTTTTTTTTTTTTTTTTTTTTTTGTGGAAATAAATGAAAGAAATTAATACTTTTATTCAGCAAGAATGCATTAAATTGATCAAAAGTGACAGTAAAAACATTTATAATGCTGCAGAAGCTTTCTATTTCAGATCAGTGCTGTTCTTTTGAACATTCTATTCATCAAAGAATTCTGAAAAGAATTCTACACAATTCTTGATCATCAAATCATCATATTAGAATGATTTCTGAAGGATCATGTGACACTGAAGACTGGAGTAATGATGCTGAAAATTCAGCTTTGATCACAGGAATAAATTACACTTTACTATATATTCACATAGAAAACAGATGATTTACATTGTAAATATTTCACAATTTTACTGTTTTTACTGTATTTTGGATCAAATAAATGAAGTCTTGGTGAGCAGAAGAGACTTCTTTTAATAATAATAAATCTTACTGTTCTAATAATTTTGGCCACACTGTATCTGGGAAAATAAATGATCACTACAACTTCTGAAAGTGACCAGAAGTGTTTTAGCATTACTTAAAAAGTAATGTCACAAATCTGACAATGTCATTTTAACATCAATGTAAACAAAAATGAAAACTTTTTATGCCAGTATTTAAATACCAAAAACTCTTTGCTCGAAAATATATATAGTTATATCAACCTAAATCTGAACATCAGGAACATCCAGGAAAACAACAACACCTAAAACTAGGGCTGGACGATTAGTTATTTTTGTTATTTTATCTTTGTTATTAAAAAACTACAAACAATAGGACAAATTATTACTTGAAATAGCATTGAAGTAAGAAACAATACAGACACTGAATGATCAAATGGTTTTCGAGATCTCGACGAGGAACCGCTTCTCCCCTCTTCGCGAAGCGGAACGCGACGCCGTAGTCATCGGTGACTCTATCGTTCGTCAGGTTCACGCTACCTCAGCTAAAGGTAAGGTGCGCAGTCACTGTTTCCTGGTGCTCGTGTTCTCCATGTCGCTGCGCAGGTTCCCGCGATCCTGAATGGCGCTGAGAGCATCGGAGCTGTTGTTCTGCACGCGGGGGTGAACGACACCAGGCTGCGGCAGACGGAGGTGCTGAAGCAGGACTTCAGGAGCCTGATCGAGATGGTACGAGCCACATCGCCCGTGACGAGGATCATCGTGTCCGGACCGCTTCTGACGTAACGACGTGGACATGAAAGGTTCAGTAGATTATTTGCTTTAAATGAATGGTTAATGTCTTGGTGTACTGAACAGAAGCTGCTCTTTATAAATAACTGGAATCTTTTCTGGGAGCGACCTAGGCTCTTCCGTGCTGATGGCCTGCACCCCAGCAGAATCAGAGCTGATCTTCTGTCGGAGAACATCTCCATGACGCTTCGCGCCGTATGACTAGTAAGTCAAACCTCAAGTCACAGTCTGTGTTCTGCCCACTTACTTGATAGAAATGTGAGTGTCGTACAGTCTATAGAAACTGTCTATTCCCCGAATAGTGAGGTTTAACAATAAAAATAAAGGATCTAGAAAAAATCTGATCGTGATCAAACCAGAAATTCGCAAAATTACTGAACAAAAACAATTTCTAAAGCTAGGGCTACTAAACATTAGATCGCTGACACCTAAGGCGGTTATTATAAATGAAATGATCACAGATAATAGTCTTGATGTAATTTGCCTTACTGAAACATGGCTTAAACCAAATGATTATTTCGCTCTTAATAAGTCTTGTCCACCTGGCTACTGTTATAAAAACAAGTCCCGTCTGATCGGCCGTAGCGGTGGTGTTGCAACAATCTATAGAGATATTCTTAACGTTACTCAGAAAACAAACTACAGGTTTAATTCATTTGAAGTTCTTGTGTTAAACGTTACACTCTCAGATATACAGTGGGTACGGAAAGTATTCAGACCCCCTTACATTTTTCACTCTGTTATATTGCAGCCATTTGCTAAAATCATTTAAGTTCATTTTTTTTCCTCATTAATGTACGTACAGCACCCCATATTGACAGAAAAACACAGAATTGTTGACATTTTTGCAGATTTATTAAAAAAGAAAAACTGAAATATCACATGGTCCTAAGTATTCAGACCCTTTGCTCAGTATTTAGTAGAAGCACCCTTTTGATCTAATACAGCCATGAGTCTTTTTGGGAAAGATGCAACAAGTTTTTCACACCTGGATTTGGGGATCCTCTGCCATTCCTCCTTGCAGATCCTCTCCAGTTCTGTCAGGTTGGATGGTAAACGTTGGTGGACAGCCATTTTTAGGTCTCTCCAGAGATGCTCAATTGGGTTTAAGTCAGGGCTCTGGCTGGGCCATTCAAGAACAGTCACGGAGTTGTTGTGAAGCCACTCCTTCGTTATTTTAGCTGTGTGCTTAGGGTCATTGTCTTGCTGGAAGGTAAACCTTCGGCCCAGTCTGAGGTCCTGAGCACTCTGGAGAAGGTTTTCGTCCAGGATATCCCTGTACTGGGCCGCATTCATCTTTCCCTCGATTGCAACCAGTCATCCTGTCCCTGCAGCTGAAAAACACCCCCACAGCATGATGCTGCCACCACCATGCTTCACTGTTGGGACTGTATTGGACAGGTGATGAGCAGTGCCTGGTTTTCTCCACACATACCGCTTAGAATTAAGGCCAAAAAGTTCTATCTTGGTCTCATCAGACCAGAGAATCTTATTTCTCACCATCTTGGAGTCCTCCATGCGGGCTTTCATGTGTCTTGCACTGAGGAGAGGCTTCCGTCGGGCCACTCTGCCATAAAGCCCCGACTGGTGGAGGGCTGCAGTGATGGTTGACTTTCTACAACTTTCTCCCATCTCCCGACTGCATCTCTGGAGCTCAGCCATAGTGATCTTTGGGTTCTTCTTTACCTCTCTCACCAAGGCTCTTCTCCCCCTTTAGCTCAGTTTGGCCGGACGGCCAGCTCTAGGAAGGGTTCTGGTCGTCCCAAACGTCTTCCATTTAAGGATTATGGAGGCCACTGTGCTCTTAGGAACCTTAAGTGCAGCAGAAATTTTTTTGTAACCTTGGCCAGATCTGTGCCTTGCCACAATTCTGTCTCTGAGCTCTTCAGGCAGTTCCTTTGACCTCATGATTCTCATTTGCTCTGACATGCACTGTGAGCTGTAAGGTCTTATATAGACAGGTGTGTGGCTTTCCTAATCAAGTCCAATCAGTATAATCAAACACAGCTGGACTCAAATGAAGGTGTAGAACCATCTCAAGGATGATCAGAAGAAATGGACAGCACCTGAGTTAAATATATGAGTGTCACAGCAAAGGGTTTGAATACTTAGGACCATGTGATATTTCAGTTTTTCTTTTTTAATAAATCAGCAAAAATGTCAACAATTCTGTGTTTTTCTGTCAATATGGGGTGCTGTGTGTACATTAATGAGGAAAAAAAATGAACTTAAATGATTTTAGCAAATGGCTGCAATATAACAAAGAGTGAAAAATTTAAGGGGGTCTGAATACTTTCTGTACCCACTGTAAATAAAAAGTCACTACTATCTCTTGCTTTGGCTACTGTTTATAGACCTCCAGGGCCTTATGTTGATTTCCTAAAAGAGTTTGCAGACTTTCTCTCAGACCGATTGGTCAACGTTGATAAAGCGCTGATTGTTGGAGATTTTAACATTCATGTAGATAATACAAATGATGCGTTAGGGGCTGCGTTTACAGATTTACTAAACTCGTTTGGGGTCAAACAGAACGTCACTGGACCCACTCACCGTCTTAATCATACACTAGATTTAATTATATCACATGGAATCAATCCTACCGATATAGAAATTATACCGCAAAGCGATGATGTCACTGATCACTACCTTGTAACATGCGTACTGCATACTGCTGATATTTGTCAAATTGCGCCACGATATCGACTAGGTAGAACAATTCTTCCGACAACTACAGATAAATTCACAAATAAACTGCCTGATCTGTCTCAGCTGCTCATTGTACCCAAACACACAAATGATCTCGAGAAAATGACTAGCAGTATGTGCACCACTTTCACTAGTACATTAGATACTGTTGCACCGATGAGATTAAAAAAGGTTAGAGAGAAAAATACTGTACCATGGTACAACAGTATTACTCACGCTATCAAGAGAGAAACTCATAATCTAGAATGCAATTGGAGACAAACTCGTTTAGAGGTCTTCAGAATTGCGTGGAAAGACAGCTCGTCCCGTTATAGAAAGACTCTAAAAGCAGCCAGGGCCGAGCATCTCCGCAAACTCATAGAAAATAACCAAAACAATCCAAGGGTCTTGTTTAGTACAGTGGCTAGATTAACAAAAAAACAAACATCACCAGAACAAAACATTTCATTGTTTTTTCATTGTATCAGATCGTCACAATTTTGTCTGTTTAAACGGGGAAAAATCTAAGATAACGATAGTAAATTATGGAGTGCCTCAAGGATCTGTGTTAGGCCCTCTGCTATTTTCAGTATACATGCTGCCACTTGGTAATATTATAAGAAAACATGGAATTAGTTTCCACTGCTATGCCGATGATACTCAGTTATATATTTCATCACGACCAGATGAAATCTCTAAATTATCCAATCTGACAGAGTGTGTTAAAGAAGTAAAACATTGGATGACTAGTAATTTTCTTCTATTAAATTCAGATAAGACTGAAGTATTACTTATTGGACCAAAAACCTGTACACAGAATCTCTCAGACTACAATCTGCATTTAGAAGGATGTACTGTTACTCCATCCTCGACAGTTAAAGACCTGGGTGTTATATTAGACAGCAACTTGTCCTTTGAAAATCATATTTCATATGTTACAAAAACAGCCTTCTTCCACCTCAGAAACATTGCTAAGCTACGGATAATGTTATCTGTTTCTGATGCAGAAAAGTTAGTTCATGCTTTCATGACATCTCGACTAGATTACTGTAATGCATTACTAGCTGGTTGCCCTGCTTCCTCAATAAACAAGCTACAATTAGTACAAAATGCAGCTGCTAGAGTTCTTACCAGGTCAAGAAAATATGATCATATAACACCAATTTTATCATCTCTTCACTGGTTACCTATTAAGTTCCGTATCGATTATAAGGTACTGCTAATGACCTATAGGGTTCTAAATGGTTTAGCTCCTGTGTACTTAACCGATCTTCTATCGCCCTACAATCCTTCACGCTCTTTAAGATCACAAAACTCTGGACTTCTGGTTGTACCTAGGATAGCTAGGTCCTCTAAAGGAGGGAGAGCGTTTTCTTCCTGATAATGTTCGGGGCTCAGACTCACTCACCCAGTTTAAATTTAGATTAAAGACACATCTCTTTAGCCAAGCATTCACATAATGCATCTCATATCAGATCAATTGCACATGACTATCTTTGCTTAATGTTATGAACAGCAGCTATGCTAATTATTCTCCATTTGCTTTTCCGTTTTACCTCGGGGACGGGTGTCCCGAGGTGACTAGAGAGTACATCAGTTTCAGTTTGGATCCAGCCTCTTAAGAAGACCTCAGATGACCAACACTTTTGAAGAGATGGCGCCAACTGCTGCGAGGACTTCAGATGACGCAACATCTGGATCAGCGTGAACATTCCCAAATTTCTATATATCCTAATTATTGTTAATATGTAATTCATTATTTCCAGGAGCTCATTACTTCTACCTTCAATTAAACTGCCAACAGTGATTGTAAATTAAATTGCCTAAATTATTACATTGTTAGCTAACTGCATTCTCTAAATTGTAATGTTGACATCATAGCAACGACAGACGCCCTGGGAGCGCGAGCGCTTGGGAAAGAAGAGTTACGTCCCAAATGACGCACTATACCATGCACTTTATACACTATAGTTGCATCCCAAATGACACACTATGCACTTATACACTATGTACATATGCACTATGTACTCATCCATGTAGTGTATGAATTTTATAAGCTTATTTTGTCATTAATCATCGGAGTCTGATCCCCCCCCTCCTCCTCAGAAATGTAATTAAAGCTGCGACAGTTGAGTGCATGAAGTGTCCAACATTCCACACTTCGTTTTTTCCGTTAATTTAGTGCATCGTTCGGGTATTTAAAGTGCACTTTTTCTTTTTGGAATTTTCTGTGTGAACGCACTACTCACACTACTTAAAAACGTCATAGAATAGTGCATAAGTACGAGAAGTGGGACGCACTGGAGAAAGCGATATGTGAACGGCCCCTCAGACAGCCTCTCCCAACTCAAACATCTCAAACACAGCTCGTTACAGGGGCTTGAGAAACCATGTCTTAACACGTAGAAGTAGACTATATTAAAAGACGAGACAATAAATAATGTCAACATATGAGGAATACTTTTAGCTGTTTTGCTACGAGTAAGCAGTTAGTAGGCAACACTGGATATGTTTAGACATCTTTTGTTTTAATTGGAATGAATTCATTCGATGAATCTGAACATATGTTTACATGAACGCTAAATAAAGTGATCAGGTTAATGTGTGCGTGTTTGTCACAAGCTTCAAATCAGAATTGATTTTTTTTTTTTTTTTTTTTTTTTTTTTTTTTTTTTTTTTTTTTTTTTTTTTGAATCGTAAGGCAAGAGCTGACTTTTTTGTTATTTTTATTTATCCATATAGCTGCCTGTTACCATGCCAGGTTATTTCCAAATATGTGATTAATTTTTTTTTTATTTTAGGTTATTTTTTTTAATCGGTTGGTGCTGTTGGTTAATGTTGTAACTGCAGTTTTGTCTTGTTCTTATCTCGTTCTAGATTTACTTGAATTGATATTGTCACGTAATATTGTTAGATTAAATAACGTAATTTGAATTTGCCATACCTTGACTTTTAGTGAATTGATGCCACTGAGGGACGGTCCATCATTTTTTTTTTCCCTCCCAAATTAAGCCAGTTGAAAAACATGGGATGATGCGAATTATTCTGGCCCACCCACCATCCACTTTCTGCCTCCGCCACTGGTCTGCTCATTATAATGTTATGAATATATACAGGTGCTGGTCATATAATTAGAATATCATCAAAAAGTTCATTTTTTTATTATAAATTATTTTTAAAAATGAAACTTTCATATATTCTAGATTCCCTACATGTAAAGTAAAACATTTAAAAAGTTTTTTTTTTTTTTTTTTTACATTTTGATGATTAGAGCGTACAGCTCATGAAAGTCCAAAATCCAGTATTTCAAAATATTAGAATATTTCCTAAGATCAATCAAAAAATGGATTTGCAAAACAGAAAAGTTCAAGTTCTTTAAAGTATGTTCTTTTGTGCACTCAATACTTGATCGGCAGGACATACTACAGCAAATGACTTGCTCCTAGCACAAATTACAGCATCAGTGAAGTGTGGCCTGGAAGTGATCAGCCTGTGGCACTGCTGAGGCACTATTGAGCCTTCAGATCATCTGTATATTGTTGGATCGACTGTTTCTCATCTCTCTCTTGAAAATATCCCATAGATTCAGGTCAGGCATATTGGCTGGCCAATAAAGCACAGTAATATCATGGTCAGCAAACCACTTGGAAGTGGTTTTTGCACTGTGGGCAGGTGCTAAAGTCCTGCAGGAAAAGGAAATCAGCATCTCCATAAAGCTTGTCAGCAGATGGAAGCATAAAGTGCTCCAAAATCTCCTGGAAGATGGCTGCATTGACTTTGCACTTGATAAAACACAATGGACCAACACCAGCAGACGTCACGGCCCCCCCAAAATCATTATTGACTTCAAAAACTTCACACTAGACTTCAAGCAGCTTGGATTCTGTGCCTCTCCAGTCTTCCTTCAGACTCTGGGACCATGATTTCAACATGAAATGCAAAATTTACTTTTATCTGAAAAGAGGACTTTCGACCACTGTTCACTGTCCAGTTCTTTTTCTCCTTAGCCCAGGTAAGATGCTTCTGACGTTGTCTCTGGTTCAGAAGTGGCTTGGTAGTCCTTTTCCTGAAGATGTCTGAGTGTGGTAACTCTTGATGCGCTGACTCCGGCTTCATTCTACTCATTGTGAAGCTCTCCCAAGTGTTTGAATCGGCTTTACTTGACAGTATTCTCAAGCTTGCGGTCATCCCTGTTGCTTGTGCACCTTTGCCTACCCAATTTCTTCCTTCCAGTCAACTTTGCATTTAATATGCTTTGATACATCACTCTGTAAACAGCCACCCCATTCAGTAATGACCTTCTGTGACTTACTCTCTTTGTGGAGGGTGTCAATGATTGTCTCCTGGACCATTGCCAAGTCAGCAGTCTTCCCCATTAGTGTGGTTTCAAAGAACAAAAGATACCCGGAATTTATACTCTAGGGATGGTCATTTAATGAAACTCAAATGTAAATATTCTAATATTTTGAGATACTGGATTTTGGACTTTCATTAGCTGTACGCTCTAATCAACAAATTTACAAAAAAAAAAACTTTTGAAATGTTTTACTTTACATGTAGGGAATCTAGAATATATGAAAGTTTCATTTTTAAAAATAATTTACAATAAAAAAATGAACTTTTTGATGATATTCTAATTATATGACCAGCACCTGTATGACAGTCCCAATCATAGTTATTAACAGGGGCAGATTGGGGCAAAAAAGTGGCCCTGGACTCTCCAGCACAAAGCGGCCCATCACACGGTCCACAACACACCTCACCATAAAACCCACCAATGTTTTTTACACCACTTAATAACATAAAATATAAATGCTATTTGTACAGAAATATAAATGCTATTTTTTTTATTATTATTATTGAAATACTTATTAACATTAATGAATGACTGGCATACTTCTTTACGTTATAATTTGTCTTTCCTGGTGCACATGGCAAATAGTGAATAATTAAAAAAAAAATGTCAAATCTCTTTTCCATACAGGAAGTTTAATATCACTAAAGTTCAGTACCTGCCATTAAACCATCCATAACAATGCTCTGGTTTGGTCTTAGAATGTAGTGCAGAATGTTTTATGGTGCCTTTCTAGTGTTTGTCCTTTCAGGGGCTTCGGTCATTTTATGGAATACAGGTCCAGTTGTGGAAAAAAGTGTAAAAATTCTTATGTTTATGAAAAAATACATCATATTAGAATGATTTCTGAAGGATCACATGACTGAAGACTGGAGTAATGATGAGGAAAACTCAGCTTTGATCACAGGAATAAATTATATTTTACAATAAATTCACATAGAAAACATCTATTTGAAATTTTATAAATATTTTATATTTTTTTAATTGTATTTTTGATCAAATAAATTCAGCCTTCCTCTTTCAAAAACATTAAGTCTTAATTCAAACTTTTGATCTCCAGTGTGTAAAATAATGCATGTGAACTAATTAGCAAATTAGCCTATATTTTTATTTTAGATACTTTCCTAACACGGGACATAGGCTACTTGAATATGAAATAGGCTATTACCATGTTTTAGTGTAAATTTGAGAATGATATTTTGAGTTTTATGAATAATTTTCAGATGATTGTGAAATTAGAAATCCTGACAACAGACAGGCTACACAAACATTCACTCTTATCTGACATGCTGAAAACTATAGGCTACGTTAATGTTTCTTTGTTCATTGTGTGAGAATAACATGGCATTAAAATATGAAGTTCAAAAAGGCCAGAAGTAGTTGCATCTCTGGAATGAATGTACTTTGTTTTATCGTAAACAGTCTGTAAATATTGCTGTATGTTATTGTCTCGTCATGTTCAGCTGCTTATCTTACCTCGGCTCGCATTCTTCAAGCATTAAAAAGTGCCGCGCTGCTCGGTTTCTGTGGACAGTAAATCCCGCCTCCTTCGATTTGATTGGATATCGCAGACATTTTGACATTGACGAGCATTTTTAGACACTAAACTAGGGATGGGCGATACCGCTTATTTTGTTTTCGATACGATACTTTCAAGGCCAAAATCGCCGATACCGATACGATACCTCTCATCTGAATTTAAGTTATTAAATTATTGAATTACTAAGAGCAAAATGGGTCATGGTACCTACTTCCTATTATATTTGAAAGGTAATTTAACATTCAAATTGCCTTAATTGCAATTTATTAGATTATATTTTTGTTTACACATGGTTAAAATGTTTATTTGTAGTGGTAACCATGGAAATCTACAAATACTATAGGCTCAGCTGAACTATGGTCACTGTAGTAATGGTTCAGTTTCATAAGGGACTGCCATTGACAGACTGTTGCACCCATAATCCTGTTCCTGTTTGTGGACTTCAGTTCGGCTTTCAACACCATAATCCCGGATACCCTCCTGAATAAACTAACCCAGCTCTCTGTACCCACCTCCATCTGTCAGTGGATCACCAGCTTCCTGACAGACAGGCAGCAGTTAGTGAGGCTGGGAAAACTCTCATCCAGCACCCACTCCATCAGCACCGGCGCCCCTCAGGGCTGTGTCCTCTCCCCACTGCTCTTCTCCCTGTACACCAATGACTGCACCTCTAAAGACCCCTCTGTCAAGCTCCTGAAGTTCACAGACGACACCACATTTAAAGGTGTGTTTGATTATGATTTGACTTTTTTAACTTTAGTTAGTGTGTAATGTTGCTGTTTGATCATAAACAACATCTGCAAAGTTACGACACTCAAAGTTCAGTGCAAAGGGAGATATTTTCTTTTACAGAAATCGCTGTACAACAAACTACAACAAATGGCTGGTAGGAACTACAACAAGCTTCTTCCTGGGTTAGTGACCTCACTAATTTACATAAATCCCGCCCCCGAGAACACACAACAAAGGGGGCGGGGCCATGTTGGGCTGCTTTAGAGAAGAGGAAGAGTTGTTGTAGTAGAGTGTTGTTGACATGCCGTCATTTTATGCCGGACTGCTTCACAAACGAGGGTCAATTCAACACAAAAGATTAACATGACGACACATGCTAGTGGATGAGTTGAATCACAGCAACTACATAAATTTATCCGCTAACCATTCAGAAACGTCTAAAAGTTGTAACTGGACAGTAAATCCTGCCTCCTTCGATTTGATTGGATATCGCAAACATTTTGACATTGATGAGCGTTTTTAGACACTAAACGAATTAGTTTTGCCTCAAGTGGCCACGCGAGCAATTCGTCTGGGCTGATGGAAGGAAACCAGGAAAACTCCCGGTACTCCCGATGGCCAGTCCGCCCCTGCTTACAGGATAAACAAATAGGCCTAGGCTATGCATTTATTTATATTATGAAAAGAAAGTTGATCAAAGACTGCGTCACTTTTCAGTTTTCATCTTGAACAGTTGCGGATCATGAGTGAACGTGATCATCCTTTCCTCTTTACTACTGTACAGAACAAAATAAACATGAATGAAAATCAGAAAATATGTTGGAAGATACAGTAGCTTACCGGAATCTGTATCACGTCTTAATCAGTTCAATCAGTGTTGCAGACAATTACGTAACATTATACCTCAGAAAAGCCATTCGTTGACCATAAACTTAATAGTCAGCAAGAAAAATAACTCGAGGGGAGCATTTTGCTAAATATATGCAATGTATTACATAATTTCTTTTTTTACTGTTCTTTAATATTTAATGTATGTTTGAATGAATCCATAAAGTTCATGACAGCCACCATTTAAAACGCATCGAACTGGATATAATTATTGTAAGTATTATAACTTTATTATTATAAAATGTACTTAAACTGGGTGCTCGCCTGTGTGTTATCAAACGCATGTTTCCATTAATTCTGGACTCTGAACTCGCGCTCTGCTGCCACACTGGAGCGCACTCGCCACCAACTGGACAGGGGTGGGAATTACAGTTACATCAGCCTCAGTGTCATCTGTCAGAATGACGGACGGCCTTCAGAAAAGTATTGGTAATGTGACCTCTGGTCCCGCCAAAGATTAATGTTCATTTAATGTAACGATATCTGCCATTCTGCAGTAGCCGGCTGCTTTAAAATGTGTAAGCGCTCTGTGAAGAGTGTTGCTATTTACAACATATTTCTGCAGCGCTGAGCTTTGTAGCTAATCACAGACATTTGTGTTGAGCACGTGAACACAGTGGCCAATCAGAATCGTTAGTCCGTATGCGCTCAACACCACTTAAATTGGCTGAGTTTTTGCTTAGCCCGAGTGCTGCACATTGAATCCTTTCATTATAACCAACAAAGTATAAGGTAGCACTTTACAATAAGGTTCATTAGTTAACATTTAACTACATTAGTTAACATGAACTAATAATGAACTGCACTTATACAGCATTTATTAATCTTTGTTAAAGGCACAGTATGTTTTTTTCACTCTTCAAAACTATATCAAATGTGTAGATCGATGATGCAGTGAATGAGTGGAATCATGAACTTGTCGTCATTCTGATGGATCTAATCATGTTTATGGGGAAATAATGTTTATGAATGAGTGAATGCATTCATGTTTTTAACATGACTGTGGTATGAAGCGGGGCGTGGCCGAGAATCGCGGACTAATGAGAGACAGATATCAGTGCCACACGCCAGTCCCAGAGGAATGAGGACATTTCATTCTACCGAACTACTCACAAAGCTGAAATACTGCTCATACAGCTCAGTTTATTTGATGAATTAAAATTGTGAGGTAACTCAGCGCTGTTTCTCTTGATCTCACGTTACACTATCGTACTAAACTGCATTTGAAAGTTGTAATGTTGTTCTATGTATTAGTTTGTTGGTTGTATGAGACTAACAGTAAGCTAGATCTACATTACAATATCATACAGATGATATTCTAACATTTCATCGTGTTGAGCTACATAACATTGATTAGTCTTATGTAGCCTACATTTGCTTACCTTGTCTAATAACGTGCAAGAGCGCCGTCTCTGTCAAGTCAAAGTTTGTCGGAAAGCTCTCGCTATCTCGGAAACGCCACGCCGATATTGATCCTCGTTTTATTTCTCCTTTTGTCCCAAAGTTTGCTTGCCATGGTCCATAATGTTTGAACGAAACAACAACAACATGTTGCTACACGTTACGCAGCTGTCCCATCTGTTGCCATGGTTACTATGCAGCACAAGGAAACCAGCGCTAACTGTGCCTGAGCACGGAACAGCTGCTACTTGTGTGTGTGCTAATGTCATCATTATGACGGCAAACATCTTTATTACTGCTTTGATAGTACACTTATCAATTAATGTAATTCAGGTGTATTTGGGTTTATAACGGGTCTGATTCTCACCTTATTGATGATCAGGAATTGTAGTTTGTGAGTAAAGCTGCAAATTCCTCCATTAAAGGAACACTCCACTTTTTTTGAAAATAGGCTCATTTTCCAACTCCCCTAGAGTTAAACAGTTGAGTTTTACCATTTTCGAATCCATTCAGCCGATCTCCGGGTCTGGCGGTACCACTTTTAGCATAGCTCATTGAATCTGATTAGACCGTTGGCATCTCGCTCAAAAATGACCAAAGAGTTTCGATATTTTTCCTATTTAAAACTTGACTCTTCTGTAGTTACCTCATGTACTAAGACCGACGGAAAATGAAAAGTTGTGATTTTCTAGGCCGATATGGCTAGGAACTATATTCTCATTCCGGCGTAATGATCAAGGAACTTTGCTGCCGTACCATGGCTGCAGCAGACGCAATGATATTACGCAGCGTGTGAGAGGCTCTTTGTTTTATTATCTGTCCTGACAGTGTTCATTCTTTAATTCATGAATAGGATATGTTGATATTTCGTTTCTCTGCATTTATTGTGGATTTACTGTCAGTACTGAACTCACAGTTCACATGGGTACGGTATTTTGTACTGTGGATGACAGTGTTCGTCCACCACCACCGAAGACCATTTTAGACCCAGAAAAAACCCTGTAATGTGAAATAGTTTTAATTTGATGTTTTCAGTTGACAGTGATCAATCAGTGTTAATGGAGTCAAGTTTCTGTGCTGCTTCATTTGGATCATCTCTGAATCCTTTCTCTGCAGTAGAATGTTTTCTTGAGAAAAATATTCTTTTTTTTCTGAAATATAAAGCTACATTACAAATGTCTATACTGTCACTTTTGGTCAATTTAATGCAAAACAAAACAAACAAACAAACAAAAAAACCCACTGATAATAATTGTAAAAAAAAAAAAGGCCACACACGGGTTATATTCACGTGCCTTAGTTCCCCTTGTAATACACTAAAGTTGACTCAAACGCAGCATCCATTCAGCGAGCCAATCAGCGCTCCGGGCAGGACGTGCAGGTCAACGGTCCCGCCCACTGAACAGAGTCATACCGAGCGGGAAAACGGACGGATGCTAGCTGTACTGTAGCGGTTTATATCTTTGCTAAAGTTGTGTGCGTGCCTATAAAGTGAGTAACAGTCTGTTCATACATTGTTTTCTACATTGGTTGTGAACGTTGAACTGCCCCGAGTGTTTATAAGTTAATGTGTGTGAGTGACAAAGATGAACTAGCGTGTAAAGATGTTCGTGTGTATATTTACATACTAGTTTCCTCACATACACCACTGTTGTGTTTAGAAGCCAAATTCTAGGTGCCATTTGTTCATCATATGGTTTATTTAATGAAGCGCCCCCTACCTGTCTTTATGTTAATTAAGTAGGGCAGTGCACCGGATTCAATTACTATGTGCCTACCAATGTTGAAGTTAGGCCCCTCTGGTGTCACAAAGAATTACTTCTCCTTTAGAAAGTTATATATAATAAAATCTATATTCACTTATGAATAACTTGTCTATGAATGAATTCTTGTGAAAGTAACAAAATGTAAAGAATTTAATTAAACAATAAAAAAGGGATGAAAATGATCTCAAATAGACAAATAGTTCAGGATGTGAGTAATTCACACAATCACATCTCTATTAAATCACCATTTAACAATATCACACCAATAATGCAATACTTCAGGTGATAAAATTAATTAATTTGTCTCTGTCACACTCGCTTGAGATGACTGGACAAAATAACTCACTAGGAGTATCAAAAAGTCACTCTAAAAAAAAACATCACAGTTTGTAAGTGCACTGAATAACCATATAAATCGCTAGGAAATACTGTGGGCCCACACACATACACTACACACCCCATTGCAGGCCTGAGACGTTGCTGGAGTACGTGGTGACCTTAGAAACTGCAAACTGGCCTCTTCACTCTCCTGAGCGGGAAAAACAAAACTCACACAAAGGTAACTGAATTCCGTTGTGGAATAACCAGTGACTCTGCTGCACTGTGGAAATTTCCGGGAAATCTTCCTCCTGTGCACGGCTGCGCGCTCTCCGAAGACGGACCACTGACTCCTCTGCACGGTAGTAGGCCTCCGGGAAATCTTCCTGTGCGTAGCTGCACGCTTTCTGAAGACGAACCACAGGCTCCTCACTTGCAGCCAGCGAACTCTCACGTTAACTTTGAACTATGTTGTCCTTGCACAGATCGACAAACCGCCAATAAAGTGCGTGAATATAGTCTGTGTCTGTAGAATAACTTGAAACACTGCCTGTATTAACGATGGGTCCAGCTAACGAATGGCGGAAGTCCGCAATGTTGAGCGAACATACACGGAGAACCCAGTTACCAACAAATAACACAAACTCCAAACTCGTGTGTCTTAATCAAATTAATATACACAAACCAAGGTATTAATACGATGAATAACCTATTAAACAACTCCTTATCTTTACTGCAATCTTTTCGCTTATCTTTCCGATCGGCTGCACTTGTCAATCTCCCCCTCGTCTCTCTCGAAAACAACCACTCATATTCCACAACATGTAAGTGAGGGCGGGACTTCACCTTCATAAACCAATAAAATAAAGAAAGACCTAACTTGTAGGTCAAAACCACGTTTTCGACATGTGTTTAACAATCAAACTTGATATATGATCACGTTCTTAAAGGCATACCTACACACATAATGTTTTAGATAGAGCGGCTCCATCTCTGTCCTCGTGCTGAGAGGTGTCGAATTTCAGCTGCTCAATATTAGTAATTTCTAGCAGCGCATCTTTTCATATAATGGCACATTTGTTTTTCTATTTGATTGTTTAATCACTGTATTTGGTGTATTCTTTGTACAGAAATTGTACTGTTATTATGTTTGTTGTGACCACTGTTATTTGCTATTGTTCTTTGCACTTATATATTTTTCTTATATCTTTGTTTTGTAGAAAACCACACACATACATGCAAACCAGCCAATAAATGTGGTGACAATAAATGGGTTATTCCCGCATACCTGACCATCTCTGATAAAGTCTCTTACCGGACGCTCCGTAGTGGATTTGTTATCAACAGGCAAATTCACATAAACCAAGAAGAGCTACCAGTAGCCATTCAGTTTTACAATAATCATAAATGTTTCTTGAGCATCAAATCATCATATTAGAATGATTTCTGAAGGATCATGTGACACTGAAGACTGGAGTAATGATGCTGAAAATTCAGCTTTGATCACAGGAATAAATTACACTTTTGAATATATTCAAATAGAAAACAGCTATTTTAAACTGTAATAATATTTCACAATATCACTGTCATGTGTTTAGTTATGTTCTGTTTGTCACATGTCCTCCTTTGTTCAGTTTTTCCCGCCATTATTTAGTTCCTATGGTTACCCTCATTTGAGTTCATTTGTCCCAGCTGTGTCTTGTTAATTAAGTCTCATTTGGTCCTTGTTTGCCCTGTATATATTCCCTGTGTTCTCCCTCTGTCTTTGTCGGTTCTCGTTTATGTTAGGCTGTGTGTATTTTGATTTCCTGAGTTTTGTTATTAGAGACATTTCCATTGAAGCTCCTTCGTCTGCATGTTTCACACAACCAACTCCTGACAATTACTGTTTTTGCTGTGTTTGGATCAAATAAATGAAGCCTTGGTGAGCAGAAGAGACTTCTTTTAAAAACATTAAAAAATCTTACTGTTCAAAAACTTTTGACCGGTAGTGTATAACACACTCTCACATGTTTATTTTTTAGTATTTTTGGGAGGAGTAAAATTGACACATGTGGTTTCAACAACCAGATGCATTTAGACTTGTTCAGTTTTGTCTGGAATGCGTCCCAGACCTCCTCCTGAAGTGATTTGAGCGAATGCGTTTCGAAGGGCATTTACACCTGGTCTTTTCACGATCGGATAGCTATCCCATCAGAGAAAACACCTGAAGTGACCAGGTGTACACAGGTTTTACAGAAACACAGTTTGTGCCCTTATCAAATCACACAAGACGATAATTAAGTAAGTCTGTAGTCTGTTGCGCTGCATGTTTCAGAGTGAAGAGCACACTTTGCTCACTCCATCAGCTTGTTTTCCACGTCTCAGTTCACAGGGAATGAATGCAGTGAACTCCATCTCAGCACGTGCCTTGAGTTTAACATTCATTTGGGAACACAACGAGCACCAGTTACGCTCAATTTTCACATTCGCATTATATCCAACATTTTTGTGGACAGTTTATTACAGTATTATTTAGGGATGCACCGATCCGATACTCAGATCAGGTATCGGCTCCGATACTGCCATTTTTGCCGGATCAGGTATCAGCCGGATGGGACCGATCCAAATCCGATATTGTGCGTATACTAATCTGTGTTATTGTTAAGCCCCACAAAAGGCACAAAAACATTAAAAAGCACCAGAAAGTTTCTGTGCACTATATTCCAAGTGTTCTGAAGCCATTCCATAGTTTAATTTGAGGTTCAAATAAATATTTAAGTCGTTAAATTAAAGTTCACGTAAATGCCTCCCTCCGCTGCGGCTGTCAGTCATTCTCCATTCAGCATTCAGACTGCGAGCCGCGTTCGGTTACGACAGTCAACACAATGAAACTCTTTCCAAGATGATTCAATGTTTCTATTATTATACTTCATCTGTACACAACGATACCGGTAATACAATACGCATCAGCATATCTTCACTTTGTGCTTTTAACTTCTCAATGCTGCGCGCTGTGACTCCATGATGCTTCAAGCGCATCATTCTGCACACGGGATGCGCATAAGCGCTTTGTGCCGCTCTGTATGGGAGCCGTTCATATTATAATACTTTTGCGCAATGAAAGATTGTTAATAGCATTTTTTGTTCTGTCCTATATATCATATGTTGCTGCCTCATTTAAAAAAAAAACAAAAAAAAAACAACTCTTTTAATTTTATAGTATATATTTATATATAAATATATTTAGTTTATGTCATGTATGACTCAAACATTCATGAAAAACAAGCCATGAGTCATGGATGAAGGAGTCAGCTGGATTTCTGTTTATTTTGAATGTCTACCGAGCTAGTGAAGCTTGCACTGTTGCACTGATGCACAATTATTTAATAAATAATTCACTACATTTGTGTCTGTTTGTTATTTTGTTTTACAAAGTTAGGAAAGTAATGTTTAAGTCAAGCCTGATGCCTTGCACAAAAGAATGATCCCAGTCTCTTCCACACAGTGAGGCATACAGTTTATTAGGTAATTTCGAATATCGGATCGGTATCGGCCGATACTGAATCCCAGGTATTGGAATCAGTATCGGAAGCGAAAAAGGCGGATCGGAGCATCACTAGTATTATTATTATTTATTTATTACCTGATTTGTAATAAGGTGTTTATAAACCTGTTTTCACTGAAACTGCCGGATTCTGCCAATATAACAGCTTAAGTGAAGACATTAAGACAGAAGTATTGTAACATCCTATTGTAAAATTATATACTCTTTATAAAATATTAATTTTTTGTTTACAGTAATAGTATTTTACCGTCTTAGAGTTAATTCTAATAATGGTGATCTAAAAGTATTATAGTTTTTATTATGTTTATTTATTATTAAACTGCATCATTTGTCAGTATGACAGATACTCTGTGTGTGTGTGTGTGTGTGTGTGTGTGTGCGCGAGTAGACATACATTTGTGTAGTCCTGCTGTTATCCTGAACTCTCCCCCATGATCCACACTAGAAAACACACACAGTGATACAGTTAGTCAGTAAACACACTCTCTCTCTCACTCTCATTCACTCACACAAAACAATTTTAATTGTGGAAAATTGTAAGGCTAAGTACATTACCAACCAAATACAGAACTGTTACGGACACAGCTTGTTCCAATAGGCGATTTATTACAAAAAGAATATAAACATAATTGTGGAAGGAAAATCAGCCAGGAGCAAAACAAAATGCCGCATAAATCCCGCTGCCCAGATATGGCAACAAGGCCTCTTATCCCAAACTCATACACGGTCCACAGGTGCAGGAAATCAGTTCTACCAGAAAGACTCTGGAGTCAAGAGAACGTTTCAATAACATTTATTTAACAGTTAGTATGCAAATTAGTAACATAAAGATGAAATGATAAATGATGGGGGTATGTGACAAGCAGGGCAGAGCAAGAGCTGTGAGGGAACGGCGCGAGGCCGGTGGCGTGATTGTAAAGGAGCGTCACCTGCGCCTTTCTCACGGAGGAGCTGCGGAAGCATAAAGGCAGGAGCGATGACAGTGAAGGACGAGAGAGGACCAGGCCTGGATTTATGTTATGTTTTTATTGTGTTAGTGTATGGCAGTCATCCGTGAGGGACGGCCGCCATTTTACTTTTGTTTTGTATTTGTATTAAAGTGTGTTTGCCGGATCCCGCCTCCTTCTTCCCACATAAATGAACTGCGTTACACACACCTTCAGGGGTCTAGTGGAGTCCATGCCCTGACGGGTCAGGGATGTTTTGGCAGCAAAAGGTGAACCAACTCAATATTAGGAAGGTGGTCATAATGTTATGCCTGATCGGAGTAGTTTCGTATGTGTGTGAGTGTGTATGAGTGTGTGTCCGGCAGCAGTGTCTCTAATAGGGTAGCTTAACTGTTTAAAGAACAGTGACATTACTACCTCATTACTGAGAAACTGAGTATGTACACGTGCCACCTGTTTTCATCAGGTAGCTTCGAATCTTCACGAATCTTGTGTTTCGAATCAGAGGTTCGGAGCGTGAATCAAAAAGTCACATGAACCATTGAAATTTCAAAACACTTATGACATAACAAAGCCTCGTTTACTAAAATCACATGACTTTAACGCTCCAAACCTTTGATTCGAAACACAAGATTTGTGAAGATTCAAAGCTTCATGAAGCAGTGTTTCGAAAACACAAGATATTGTTGAATAAAATCGTTATTTTTTTTTTTTTTTGGCGCACAAAAAGTATTCTTGTCGCTTTATAATATTAAGGTTGAACCACCGCAGTCACATGAACTGATTTACATATGTCTTTAGTAGCTTTCTGGGCATTGAAAGTGTAAATTGTCTTGCTGGCAATACAGGCCTCACTGAGCCATCGGATTTTATCAAAAATATCTTAATTTGTGTTCTGAAGATGAATGAAGGTCCTGCGGGTGTGGAACGACATGAGGGGGAGTAATACATTTTTGGGTGAACTGACCCTTTAATTTTCAATTTCAATGCCCAGAAAGGTAGTAAAGACATATTTAAAACAGTTCATGTGACAACAGTGATTCAACCTTAATGTTATGAAGCGACGAGAATACTTTTTGTGTGCCAAAAAAATAACAACTTTATTCAACAATTTCGTTCATGAGAGCACCACGACGCATGCGTGTGGTGATGAGGCAGGAGCTGGCATTCTGACATAAGACCCGGAAACGCAGGACTGTATTTACAGAGGAAGACGCACGCTCAACATAAAACATTCATAACTATGTCTGCAGATTTCGACACAGAGGATGACTTGCATTGATTTGCACAACCTTACTTATTCGAAAAAAGAATATACAGAGAACGAACTAAAAGAGATGGAAGAGGCTGCAACACAACCACAGCCACAAGCTTCTGAAACACAGAGAGCAATGGAGAGCTGGTGGTGTAGATGTCATCAGTGCCAAGCGATGCCTACTGAACAGGAGAGTGTACTGCATCGATTGTGATATTGTCATGCCACAGCTTGAAAGTTTGGATAATTCATGTAATGAAACGACACGTGTCTCGTATCACCACACACGTGTCGTGGTGCTCTCGTGAACGCGAAATTGTTGAATAAAGTCGTCATTTTGTTTTTTGGCACACAGAAAGTATTCTCATCACTTCATAAATTTAAGGTTGAACCACTGTAGTCACATGGACTGTTTTAAATATGTCTTTACTACCTTTCTGGGCATTGAAAGTGTAAATTAACTTGCTGTCAATGCAGGCCTCACTGACCCATCGGATTTCATCAACAATATCTTAATTTGTGTTCTGAAGATGAACGAAGGTCTTACAGGTGTGGAACGACATGAGGGTGAGTAATTAATGACAGAATTTTCATTTTTTGGTGAACTAACCCTTTAATTCTGTAAAGCCCTTGTACAGCTGTGTTGTGTACAGCCTGGATGAAAGTTACCATTGTGTTAGGAACAAATAAACTTCCTTTGGATGAAGCTGATTGGATCCTGTGTTTTGACCAACACCCCTTGAGGAAAGCTAGATATTGGACATCACTTACTACAGTCACTTTTTCAGGCATACTACATAAATTGTGAAACTATTTTACTGATGAAGTCATGGGACACATTTCTGTGCATGTGTATGTTTGAATGTGTGTGTGTTAGTGTGTGTCTGTACTGCATTTGTGTTCGTTTGTATTGGACATAGAGCAGGAAAAATCATGCTCTAATTTAGTTGAGACCTGCCTGGAACTACTTTAGCTCTGCATTTACTTGACAATATTTGAGCACCTTAGAAAGTTTGTCAAACAATCAGAATCAAGCATTCGACAGCCCTGTAGTATAACTGCAGCTAAACCTCTGTTTATTCTCAGTAAGAACTTTTGTAAATGTATGAAATAAATAAAGTCAACCTCTTCCTGCTCAACATACTTAAGTTTATCCAGTGTGCAGTTTTGATGGTTGAATTTATCAATGAATGAATCTCCTGGGTGATTGTAGCTCAGGTCCAGCTCTTTCAGGTGTGAGGGGTTCAAACTCAGAGCTGAAGACACATAACCACAGCCTTCCTCTGTCACCATACAGCCAGACAGTCTACAAACACACACAGCAACAGTCCACATGACATTAGTTTGACAATCAGATCAGTATCACACACTGACCTGTGCAGTTTGTATGCTGTTATTTTCTGTAGATTTAGTCATAAAAGTAACAAAAGTGTCTGTGGAAATGCACCAAAGTATTCATTCACTTTTCTAAACATTTACAGCAGTGGAGCGTGCGCCATTCACACTAGCAACTTTTGATTACATCCGCTGAACCGGTCATTTTCTATGGCGATCATCATCTGTGTTGAGCTTGTTTAGACAGTGACAAGTCAAGAATCTGAAGAACGAATCAAGCACATCCATATTTGTACGAGTACAAGTACATGAGCTTGGTATCGGGCCTGATCATTTCCATTGACTATTTCCATTACATCGAGAACAAATGTCACATTTGGTGATAATCATTTATTGTGATAGCATTTGTTAATTATTTTAAAACCATTTACCTCAGTATCTCCAGCTGACAGTTTGGACTTTTTAGTCCATCAGAAAGAAGCTTCACTCCTGAATCCTGTAGGTCATTGTTACTCAGGTCCAGCTCTCTCAGGAAGGAGTTTGAGGATTGTAGAACTGATGACAAAATCTCACAACACTGAGCAGTGAGATTACATGTGGAAAATCTGAACAATAAAAACAAAATGTAATTGCATACAGAATCAATCTTAGCAGTGTGTTTTTAAATAATTAACTTAATAGAAAATAAATAAATAAATAAATAAATATAGCATTTAAACTCAAACCTCAGTATCTCTAGCTGACAGTTTGGACTTTTTAGTCCATCAGAAAGAAGCTTCACTCCAGAATCCTGTAGGTCATTGTTACTCAGGTCCAGCTCTCTCAGGAAGGAGTTTGAGGATTGTAGAGCTGATGACAAACTCTTACAGCACTGAGCAGTGAGATTACAGCATTGTAGCCTGTGTAGAGAACAAAACAATCAGTGATATCAATGCTTATTAGGTAGTGTTTATAATCTAGAGCATAGATAACTTGGAAAAACCTTTGACTGTAGCGATGTAAGCAAAGCTAAAACAATTTTCATAAAACATCAAACCTGTATTTTCAGTTTCTTTAATTTATGATACAATTAAGAATAATAAAATGGGTAAAACTCAGATTCAACTTGTCTGATGGTGGAGACACTTTGGCATTTAATATCATCACACACATTGATACATTTACATTTATTAATTTTTCTGAACTGTCTAGGCCAACAAGTCATCCATGTAAAAAGAAGTCCCAATTACAAAAGACCAACAGTGTATATAAATGAATGTAAAGAAGACTCTTACAGTGCTTTTCTTGTGTTTTTGATCACTGGCAGCAGTCTCATCACTGCTTCATCAGATCTTCTGTATTTCTGCAGTTCAAACTTCTCTTGAGTCTCTTCTGACATCAGGAGCACAAACACCAGTCTAGACCACTGAGCAGAGGAGAGATTCTGTGCTGAAAGCTTTCCTGAGCTCAGGTTCTTCTGGATTTCCTCCACAAAGTCATCTTTCATTTCATTTAGACAGTGGAAGAGATTGATGGTCCTCTCCACTGATTCCTCGTTCTCTATTGTCTGTTTGATATAGTCAACAGTGCTTTTCATGTTCTCTGTTTTGAGTTTCAGTCGTGGCACTAATTCCTTCAGGTCACTCTGATTGGACTCCAGAGAGAGACCCAGGAGGAACCGGAGGAAAAGGTCCAAGTGTCCATTCTCGCTTTGTAAAGCCTTGTCGATCGCAGCCTTATGAAGCTTAAACAGTGTCCTTCCGGATAGTTTCCATGTCAGTTTTTCTTTCAGAGATTGAAAAAGTAGCTTTGCTTTCTTATCTTTGCTAATCAAAAACACATAGAGAGCAGCAAGGAATTCCTGGATGCTGAGATGTACGAAGCTGTAAACGTTTCTTGCTGAAACAGCTTTTTCCTCCTGAAAGATCTGAGTGCATAACCCAGAGAACACCGACCCTTCACTGACATCTAGTCCACATTCCTTAAGATCTTCCTTGTAGAAAATCAGGTTTCCTTTCTCCAGCTGTTTGAAGGCCAGTTTCCCAAGCTTTCGAATAATCTGATCAAAAGACCTGGCATTGGCTTTAGGTTCAGGACAACTGTATTTTGTTTTCATCTTTTGCTGCTGAGTAAGTAAGAAGTTTGTGTACATCCCTGTGAGAGTTGTGGGTGTTTTGTCATTGCTCTCTCGAGCCAGTAGAGGCTGAAGAGCAGTGAGAGAGATCCAGCAGAAGACGGGGATGTGGCACATGATGTACAGGCTCCTGGATTTCCTGATGTGACGGATAATGTTTCCAGCAACCTCAGGACTGCTGTTTTTGTTGAAGTATTGCTCTTTCTGCTCATCATTAAATCCTCGCACTTCAGTCACCTGATCAATGTAGTCTCGGGGTATCAGACTGCCTGCTGCTGGTCTGGTTGTGATCCAGATGAGAGCAGAAGGAACCAGTTGTCTCTTGATCAGGCTTGTAACTATCTTACTCACTGTTGTTTCTTTGTGAACATCTGTAAATTCGTCATCCTCTTTAAAGTTCAAAGGGAAGCGACATTCATCCAGCCCATCAAAGATGAACATGATTTTACCGTCACCATCAGGAAGAGAGGCCAGTTCTTTAGGATAACTAAAGTATTTGTGAAGCAGTCCCATTAGACTGCAGTTTTTTGTGTTCAAATTCAGTCTACGGAATGGAAGAGGAAATATTAATGTAATATCCTGATTTTCTGTTCCTTCAGCCCAGTCAAGGATGAATTTATTGACAGAGACTGTTTTTCCTACCCCTGCGATGCCCATCGTCAGCACTCTTCTGTTTCGTTGACCCTTATGGACTTTAAAAATGTTATTGCACTGGATTGGTGTGTCCTTGGCATCAAATTGTTTGAATTCGATCTGTCTCACCTCGTGCTCACTCACTATTCCTCCAGTCTCATTCTCCACCACATATAGATCAGTGTAAATATTGTTCAGGTATTTCTGATGACCCGTCTGAGAATTACCAACCAATATTCGTTCATACTCCTGTTTTAATTTGTTCTTCAGTCTGCGGCTGATCTCATGAAGAGCAGCTGTACTGTCCTCTGCAGTTGAACCTTTGAGAAAGAGGGAAAAATCAGCCAGCAAAAAGTTATCAGTTTTTTAATAAAATAATAAAATCTTAACGTAAATTCTAATCTAGTCCGTAATTCCTATTAAAATAATAACTACCACACATTAGTGGTGGGATCAATGCATCACGATTCTCTGTCCAATGATTCTGGATAGATTCTGAGCTTAAGTTTTTACCCACAGATGCGCGATGATGGTGCGTGTGCTTTATGCGTGAGCGTGAAGCTCAACTTCCATGGGAATGAACTGAATACGCTCCCTCTGCTCCACGAGTCTGCGCCAGTGGACACACACTGTCAGAAGCACCCGTATTCTGCTTGTTTCCATCTCCTCACACACACATACACACACCACTCGAACCTTCATAAAACAATCTTTTTTACAATAAAATGTAAGATAAATAATTAATAAGTAAAAAGTAGATCAAGAATCATTTAGGAATCAGATTGTGGCTCTCAGAATCAGAATCGGATCAGATCGTGATGTGTGTAAAGATTCCCACCCCTACCGCAAATGTGTGTTAAATTTAGTTCTTTTTCATGGCTTACTGCGCTTGAGCGGTTTAAAATCACTTGATTTTAATCCACATGGCTGAAAAATGATAAGCTTTTGTGAGGGCACAGCACTACAATGTCACGTGAGTGTAACCCTGATAGATAACCACAACATCTCTACTGCTTGACAAATTTCTATAGTTTATCGTGTCTGTGGGTATATTTCACACCCCTAACACCTTGGTTTCAATTTAAAAGTCTCTAAAATATTTTCTAATTCCTTCTACAGCATTTAGTGGATTGTCTCCATTAGACAATCATGATCAGCCATTAAGTTATTGAAGCTTTTTGATATATCACACCATTGACAGCTAGCACACAATCGGGACATGAGGCTGTATTTTCAGCATGTTTTGTCCTGCTTAAATGAACCTTTGCATGTGTGATTGCAATCATGCCTTGAGGATAACAAATCATTTTGGTGACAGTGCCACCTACTGGTCAACCTTAATAATCAATGTTATCACCGTATAAAAAGTTTTGATTAAAGGCACAATATGTAAGATTTATGGATCGAAATATCCAAAAACCACTAGAACAGTGTTATGTATTTTGTTGTCTTACATTACTTACATTATCCCAGATGTTTCCAAGAATGATTAAATCCAGAGAAATATGCCATTTTAACCAGGATGCGGACCATGTCCGTGCATCGCCTACCAATGACATCATATCCGCGTTAACCTTGATTTCCGGTTTTATTTTGTAGAAGCCATGGAAACACCAAAGCTTACATTTACATTACATTTACAATGGCACAACTGTTTGGATACATTTATAGACTGAAAACTAATTATTGTTATATAGCTCAAAACATTAAGTCTTAGGCCGGTTTCACGCCGCACGCATCAGCAGAGCGTATTTTTTTCAGCGCCCATGTTAACAGATGAGAGCATTCACACCGTACGCAGAGCCTGCGCGGCAGCACGGAGCAGAGCAGAAGCAGCAGTGCCGCGATCGTTTTGGCGCTGGGTCTATTTTTGCTGCGCTGCTAACGCTCAAATAAAGTGAACACATTTGATGGACAAAATAAATATGATTTCACACAAAAAGTGCTCAAAATGCACAGAATAAGCATATCTAGTGTGTTTTAACAAGAATTGGAGTATGTCAGTATATGAAAAATATTTATAGAAGATTTACTCATTTAAACTTGTTTTTAATTATTCAGTTTGGGTTAAAGTATGGTGTATTATAAAAAACTAAAGTAAACTGGCCAGAAAATATGATATATAAACATTCTTTTAGTTATTACACAGAGAGATACAGTTGCAAGATAAAGTATGTGAACCACTTGCAGAATCTGTGAAAATGTTAATAATTTTAACAAAATAAGGGAGATCATACAAAATGCATGTTATTTTTTATTTAGAACTGTCCTGAGTAATATATATATATTACAGATATTATATATTATAGATATTTTACATAAAAGATGTTTACATATAATCCACAAGACAAAAAAATAGCTGAATTTATTAAAATAATCCCATTCATAAGTATGTGACTCAACACAAACACAACTATTAAAAAAGGTTCAAACGTTCACTGATGCTCCAGAAAAAAACATGATGCATTAATAGATGGGGGGTGAAAACATTTGGAATTTGAAGATCAAGGTAAATTGTATTTAATTTGTCTTCCGGGAAACATGCAAGTATTTTCTGTTGCTTTCGAAGGGCAGTACTAAATGAAAAAAAAAAAATGATATTCAAGCGAAATAAGAAAAAATTGGACCTCTTCATCCTGTTCAAAAGTTTTCACCCCCCGACTCTTAATGGATCATGTTTTTTTTCTGAAGCATCAGTGAATGTTTGAACCTTTTGTATTAGTTGTGTTTGAGTCCCTCAGTTGTCCTCAGTGTGAAAAGATGGATCTCAAAATCATTCAGTCACTGTTGTAAAGGGTTCAAATATGCAAAAAATGCTGGAAATCTGAAGAATCTGCAGGACCTGGAGGATTTTTCTGAAGAACAGAGCTCAGTTTAACTGCTCAGGACAAACAAGAGACTCATGAACAACCATCACAAAACAAACAAACAGTCGTAGATCATCCAGGGAACCACACACAGTATTAAGAATCAAGGGTATGTAAACTTTTGAACGGGGTCATTTTAATAAATTCAGCCATTTTTTTGTCTTATGGATTATATGTATGATCTCTCTCTATTATATTTTGTATGATCTCTCTTATTTTGTTAAAATTTTGCACATTTTCACAGATTCTGCAAGTGGTTCACATACTTTTTCTTGCAACTGTATATAGGCTGCAGCAGACCCAAATCAAACCCGAGTTTGCTGTCTCGTAATCATGTGCACGCGGCAGATGATGTAAAACACAAAGCTTACCTCATTCATGTGCAGCAATGGATGACACGAGGCTTTTATTTATTTATTTTTATTTATTTTACGTTTATATGCGAATGTTGTACACCTCCCCATGTTAACAAATTTTCAAGACTATCAAGTTTATAAATGATCAACTTATAAAAACAAATTTATATCTGTCTTTGTAAAGAAATGCTCACTTATATGTAGCTTGGAGGCGCTGCTGTGACGCTGTACAAACGCTTCCAGTGTGAATACTCGCGCGTCTCTGCAGCTGCAGTTCACGCTGACGCTTGCGGTGTGAAACCGGCGTTTTTGTTTAAATCTCATTTTCTTTATTTACCACAAGTACCATGTTTTACCATGACTAATATCGATCTACTGCAGTGTATCATTTTCAGCACACCCAAATGTATCTAATATGATAAACAGGGCTGTGTTACCCCACATACGCTTGACCGGACGAAGCACAAGCAGTGACTGTGACATAAGGGGCCGTTCACATATCGCGTCTTTTGCGCGCGCAAATTCGTTATTTCAAATGTAGGCGTGTGGCAAGTGCGCTCATAATAGAAGCGATGCAGAAGCGATGCAGAATAGAACACTCGTTTTTTCCAGGCGTCCTATGCCATGGCGAGATGAAAACATCTCAACTTTTCAGAATGCCGCAAGCGCACCGCAGGTCATGTGACAAGAACCAACCAATCAGCTTCAGCTTTTCTGTAACAACAGTGAAAGCTCAGCCGAGTAGCTGATCATAGCTGTACAGGGTGGTTTTTATTTCTCATCTCCATAAATATGTCTAGTAGTAGAGCTAATGCAAGGGCTAGAAATCAATTTATCCTTTGCTGATACTTCCTCGTCATCATGGAGAGCACAGTTCATGGTTGCATAGCAATGACAGACGCCACGGGAGCGCAAGCGCTTGTGGAAAGGAGGAGAAAGCGGTGCGGCTGCGCTTTACACGCGTTTTTAGGCACGATATGTGAGCGGCCCCTAATAAAAGTTCAGCTGCTCTCGAGACGTGTGTTGTGCTCCGTTACGCTCCCACAGCACTCGCCCTGCTCTGCTTCATACTACAGTAAGGTTAATAATCTTATCCATGAACATGATTTCTGCCCAAGTCCCGTCCCGATTCTTTTCCACCAGCTGTGACGTGAAGACAACATCTCCCATGACTCCGCACTCAATTCTTTGTTTTGAAAAGGCGACCTCTAGCGGCTAAAAATTGCATATTGTGCCTTTAAAGCTTTTAGACCACTGTAAACTATTTGTGAAATCACCATTAGAGACACTAATATTCTATTTATTTGTATAAGATCTACCGCAGTTGTGCTTAGCCTTGCAGTTGCTACTTGTTATATATTCTTGTTTCCATGTACAGACGGTGACTGTTATTAATGATAATGAACATGCACAATATTGGGTAACACTTTATAATAAGTATACAGTAATAAAGTACTTACAAATCATGTGCATACTAGGTAACACTTTTTTTAGTGACCTTGTTACACGTGTTACATGAAGTTACATGCGACTAACCCTAAACCAAACCCTAATCCTAACTCTAACCCTATAGTAAGTACATGTAGTTCATTATTCTTACTCTTTTCAATGCATAATTACACTGTAACACAGACACCTTAAAATAAAGCGTTACCACAAACTTTTAGTTTATAGTTAATTCATAGTTAATATATTATACAATAGTCTCTACATTGTTAACATATTAATAGGCTATATACAAATAGTGAGTTCTCCATTCAGTCACTGTAATTTTGTTTAATAAGCTCATATGTTAGATAATGTTTTTTATGCTTTAACAACTTATTAACTGTAAATAGTTCCCACTTTAGATTAGATAAATGAAAATAATATATATGTATATATACTGTAATGTGTGTGTGTATGTGTCTATATATATATATATATATATATATATATATATATATATATATATATATATACATATATATATATGTATTGCCAAAAGTATTGGGACACCCCTCCAAATCATTGAATTCAGGTGTTTCAATCACTTCCATGGCCACAGGTGTATAAAATCAAGCACTAGGCATGCAGACTGCTTCTACAAACATCTGTGAAAGAATGGGTCGCTCTCAGGAGCTCAGTGAATTCAAGCGTGGTACCGTGATAGGTTGCCACCTGTGCAATAAGTCCATTCATGAAATTTCCTCACTACTAATTATTCCACAGTCAACTGTTAGTGGTATCATAAAGTGGAAGCAATTGGGAACAAAATGTTGGCCAATCAAAAAGTCACAAAATCTCTCACATTCCCAGGTCAGCTCCAGGACCATATCTTTACTGAACTCACTAAGAGATCGTTACGTGTAGGCAACAGGTCTCCAATCACCACCCTCTTTCTGCTCCCAGTCCATATGACGATGTGTCTGCAGATACTTTGAGTGGCTTGTTTGCATCGTACAGCTTGAAAACCCTCCTTCACTGTGTCGTACTGTTCCATGTTGTTTTTGTTCGTCAAATTCTGCCCCTTCAAAATGACGTCCACTTCTTCGCCCGTACAGTACATGAGTGTATTTATCTGATTGGTTTGCGTGGAAGTGTGGAGATTACTGGCCTGACGGAAACATTCGAACTGTCGGATCCATTTTTCCCATTCGTGAGGTTTAGAGAAGTTATGGCTCAGGTGGGCGGCTCTCTCCCCCCGGCAGCTGCATCAACTGGAGCACGTTGTCCTCTTGTGCCGTGACTTTGCGACTTCACCCCTCATACAGCTTAACTTGCCCCGAAACAAACCTTCCTCCGCAAGCTTATATCCTACTCTGACACCATGTCATATTCTCTAGTTTATAGCGTGAGTAAATAACACACAAACACCTGTGGATTCTCAACTAGCCTTGCAGTTATTCTACTGCCCCCAGAATGCCCTCTCGTGGGAGGAATCAGTATTCAGGGGTCAAACCATGTAAAATACTGGTATGTAGTTTTGCCAAGGGCGTAATTTCCACTGGGGACGTGTCCCCCCCACTTTTCAAAATCCCGTTTGTGTCCCCCCCACTTTCAAATGAGTTTGTTATGATTTTTTAACCTCACGCCGTCATCGCCACGGAGGAGCAGAACACAGGCGCCCGTGTCCAGGAACGTCGCGTGCACACTCTAAAAACAGCTCGCTGAAATCTGATGAGCAGGTATGGCGGCTGCGGCACAGTCAGCGTTGAAACGCCAGAAACAGCAACAGATTACTTTAATGTCATCATGGATGAAATGAAAGAAAGGAGATGTGAGTTGGATGATTCAGTAAATTAGCTCAGGTCAGGATAATCATATTTTCTGTTTACACCTGTTGATGTTAGCCTTGACTGAGCTAACGTTAACATACACTGTTGCTAGGTAACTTCTTATTTAGACTGTTAACTAAACATTTAATGTAGAACATTGTGTGTATGGAGGACCAAATTACTCAAAATAAAATAATAAATCATGAATTTAATAAAACAACAATTAAATGTACCAGTTTATCCTGAAATAATTTAATAATTCCATGAAAACACAACATTTATTGTTTAATATATTTCATAAAATCCTCTTTCACTATTATTGTTTAAATTATTTTTTCATAATTGAATGTGCTTTTTCGAAAAACGGTTTTTCATAATTATATGCTGAATTTACGAATGACACCTATTTGACGAATCATGTATTTCCACCCACTGCCTGTTGATTGACATTTGTGAAATGTCCTCTATTATTATGAAAAGCATCAAATCGTGTTTTGGAAATACATGATTCGTCAAATAGGTGTCATTCATAAATTCAGCATATAATTATGAAAAACAGCTTTTTAAAAAAGAACATTTAATTATGAAAAAATATATATTTAAACACAATAATAGTGTGTGAAAGCGGATATTGTGAAATACATTAAACAATAAATGTTGTGTTTTCATGGAATTTTACAAAATAAATAGATACATTTAATTATTGATTTATTTAATAATTGAATTAATAATTAAATAAATTATTTAATTATTTAAGAATAAACTGTTACATTAAATTGTTGTTTTATTGAATTAATTATTTATTTAATTATTTCATTTTGAGTAATTTGGTCCTCCATATGTGTGTAGCATGAAAACGAGTCCACTTTAAACCGCAACATTTTCCTCCAGCAGGGTTTTTCCTGTAGGAGAATTACGAGGCGGCCGCCTCCATCAAATTTCGTGCCGCCTCCGGCTGTCGACAAAACTCAGACAGGCAGTCACATGCTCAGATACTCATTTTCCACCGACACGGTTCTGTCGCGGTTCCCGGCCTGTGTCCATTCTCGAACCGCTCGATACTGCGGATGATCAGCGGGTCGGGCGGGCCTCGTAATAAAAGATAACATTACAATAATGAGAGATAAATCATTAATGTGTTGATTTTAATAAAGACACGACAACTCTCATTTCACGGTAAGACAAAACGAACGTGTGTCACTCTTTTACTTTCGTTTTCAACTGAACGTATTTCTGTTCATGTAAAAACAATCAAGGAAAACATGCGCCTAGAGCACCTCCTAGTGTTCATTTTATAAAACACAAAGGAGAAACCCTACTTGAGATATTGCTTTATAGCTTAACAGCTAAAATATACACAAGCTTAACTAACAGACATTATTCTGATAAGAGTGTTTTCCTACAATGATGTAATGAAACAGTGACAATTTAAGGTTGAGGGAACATTTTAAATAAATGTTCATTTATAGTAACCTACTTCAGTGTGATATGTTACCATATCATCATGCTTAACACTGAGAATGTGAATAATTGTAATGGGATGATCAGGTTCAGATATCTAAATCAGAGAATATCATCGGGCGGTTGGCGGGTGGATGATTTATTTTTAACAGTGGATTCAGGTACAACTCAATGACTTTTTCTTTCTTCAATTTGCACACTGAACATGGGTTGGAGCTCTTTATTTTGAACTCTCAAAGTTCACCAGATTAATGAATTTATCTTTAAAATGTACAGAATTTTCTTCCAGGGGGGGCATGACCCCGGACCCCCCCACAGGGTGTGTGTCCCCCCCACTTTTCAAACCAAACTTACACTCTTGAGTTTCACTACATAGATCATCCCACAGGTTTATGTGGAGATTGTTTTAAGTTCACTTAAATTAAAAGCTGTTTTATTTTTTGGAGCCTAATAAATGTTAAAACTGATACCATTCATTAAACTGTAATGTTGAATGGCAATTATTAATGTTTAAAATTGAAGACATCATTAGCAGTGTTAGTATCAGTGATACTGGCCTTCATTCATAAAAAGATGTTATTAAACAAGTATTTAAAATATACTGTCTTTATGTTGTTAATTTGGAGATTAACTGTGATATTATTACATTATAAAATATATTAAAAACTTGAAAATAACTGACATTAAAACGAGCTGTCTTGTGCTATTGCAACAAAATTATTCAATATAGAAACACAAATACACGGAGTGAGCAAACATTTAGGTGAGATAGACGTGATGGTAATTGAGCAATGTTTATATGAATAAAAGCTTTAATTAAAATCTTCCTCTCTTCAGAAGAAATTACTGATTTCCTGGACTTTCCTTCTCCTAGACAATGGATGGACAAAAAAATGAGATAATATTATAAATATCTATGTGACAGTAGGCCTATATACAGCGGTTCTTCCTGTGGTATTAAAAAATCGATAATTTTCAAGGTATCGTATCAAAGTAGTTTCATGACAACACTAGTGTGGGGTGCCACAAATTTCTGAACATTTTCAAAGGGTGCCGTGACTGAAAAAAGTTTGAGAAACACTGGTGTAGAGACTACAATATATAAACTAAGAATAAACTATTAATAGTTTGTTAATAATTTGTAAGTACTTCCTTAAGTAATGTTTACTTCAACACTGCGTGTGAGCTGCGTAACATTATGTCTCTGTTCAAACGTTCCACAACCTGATAAACACTTGATGAAACAAACACCAGCCAATGCCAACAGAGGAAACACGCTGATCCAACCAAACCAACGAACGTGTGTGTTGGTGTTGGTCAGCATCTGTCAGTACAGTGTGAGAGAACACGACTGTTGTACCTTGATCTACTGTGTGCTTCTCCGTCTGTCTTTCTGAGGCTTTTTGTGGCGCTGTGTGGAGAGAGAAAAGAAGAGAAGTAAAAAATGAAGGACAAAATATACAGATAAACTAAAGTAAAGACTGTTATGTAGCTAAAACATGTCTGCCCATGAGCAATATCTCCATAAAACAAACTACATTAGTGTCTTAGTAAGTGCTGTTGATACCGTTTCCTGCAGTGTTGTAGATGAAGGTCACTGATGTGATGGTGTTTCTATTGAGTAAAGGGGCATTTACAGCTGCTCCTGTTTCAGCATTCAGATCAACACTGACTCCAGTGTGATCTCTGCTGCTCATCTGGTCTAGAACAGAGAGAGAATAATGACATTTATTAAATTACAGCTTTAATTTTATACATTGATATTCTTTCCTTTATTACCTTCCTTGTGTTTCAGCTTGTCTTCTTCCATCTCATCTTGTGTGTCACAATGCTGTTCAGCAGATGCCATCGTCCTTCACTCACTCACTGATGTTGGACACGAAGAAAAAGCTTTACAATAAGTCCACTTTTACCAGGCACTTTCAAAATATAAAGGTACTATTTGAAAATATATATATATATTTTTTTTTTTTTTTTTTCAAATAGTCAGTGAAAGCAGGTGTTGAACCTTCAGAACATGTTGATGACTTGTAGAGGTCAAACTAAATATTTAGATTGAGTGATATTTAGCTACACAACTCTATTAGTTATTGGCTTGCTGGCAATCTTCAGGACTCAGACACACTCTCACAGTTTAAGTCTTGAACATAGACTCATGTCTTTATCCTGACACACACCTAACCTATGTCTTAACCTTGTAGTAACGCTGCTTCAGTCAGGTCAGCAGGAATCACACTGTAACTCTGCACTGTAAAACATGAATCTCGCTCCACTAACATCAGTTGTTTGTCTTCAGCCTCCAGATTCAGCTCCTGCTCCAGCCTCGTATCATCATGTGTCCATTAATGACGAACCTCAACCCACATCAGCCGGACACGTCAATAAACACTAACGAACATAACATTTCTTAGATTTGATAGATGAAGATCACTGGACTAACACATTAGATGATCATATTAATTCTGCCACAGTTATTTTTTCTTTTATTTTTTCTTTAATGAATCACAATTAATTTCATTTTGAGGTAATTGCTACATATTTAATTAGAAGCATCACAACTACTAAACTGTTTTGTCTGTTACATAGGAAAGATGTGTGAGACAAGTGTGAGATGTTTAGGCTAAGATAGATACTTTCCTTTTACAAATGTAGTAGTGTACCAGTGCCTCATGGTTGTTGCATATGTAACACAGGTTAGAATTCAGCTATATAAGAAACAGAAAGAAAAGAATATAATTTTCAAATAATTATAATTCTAATAAAATGCTGAAAGTATTAAACAAAAACCTGATTAAAGTCATTGCAGTTTAAAATAATAAAATAATAAATTGATAAAATGACTAAATGCTTAAGTGACATATTCAGTCTAAACTGAGACTGCGCGTGGCGTCATTGAGACGAGACGCGGGAGCAATGAAAGATACACGCATTGCTGATCGCGAGAGAACGAACAAAGATCAATCTGAGGCAAATATCTCAATAATCCTTTCTGATATTCGAGTAATATCATGTATAATATGTTGCAGACCTATTTAACTATATCGGGTTATTTTTAGAACGTGATTGTTGATGTTGCCGCTGATGATTCCTAATTGCGAACCCCTGTAAAATCCAGTGCGGGTGTAAAAGCATATGAAAGTTTCTAACTAATATTGTTCAATTTACTGAAAACTGAATGTTATTTGTTTATTGAAGTTCTGAAGTGTTTTATGTGTGTAATAGTTTCTGAAGGAGTGTGAAATGTGATATAATATTCCATTTAAGCACTTAAATGCTATATTGCACATGATGACATATTCTGGTATGTTTTATATATGTTGAATATGAGAGAAAAGGGTTTTTGAATACTATTTTCATATAGATTGATGGTTAATTGATGAATGTGTAGTGTATATTGTGTTGTTCTAAAGGAAATGGTGTGTAAGTGCTTTTGAAACTTAAGATGCTGTTTGTATAAACAGGTCAGGTTTTTTTGTGTTATTGGATCGAACCCTTCAGACACCGAGATGGCGAGCCTCCCAACCGAACTACTGTGATTTGAGAGAAACGCAGACGGAGAATCCATGGATTAGTGCTTTCTACTGATCAGGTGGAATCCATTTCATTGTGTATATTCTGATCGGTAGGATCTGACTTTTCCTTCATCGATTACTTTGCACTATTGGCTGTTGAAACAGCTTTCATCTACACCAAGAGACTTTTGCACACACTAACATATTTTTCCACTTTGGATGACAAAGGAACATTCATTTATACACAGACTGAGAAGGTATTGACTGTTATATTGTTTGAAGAGTTTGAATTGTTTTCAGATTGTTTCGAATTGAACTTTTGTGATGTTGTACATTTCTTTTTCTCATTTTAATTTTCAATTTGGGTTAATCTTTTCTATGAGTGAAATATAAAAGCGTTGAACAAAAAACTAAAACCCAAAGATAAGAAAAGCTCTTATTAAACTAAAAGTTAGTGAAACTGAATATCTATAAACCGAAATAGAAACTAAACAACTGAAACATAAATCGAATAACTAGAAGCAAATAGGAGAAAAGCTATTTAAATAGTGAACGGAGCTCAAAGATATCAAAAAGAACAACAGGGGATTGAAAAGAACAATTATTTCATTTGGTTTTATTTATTTTTATTTAATTGTGTTACATTTGCTTCCATTATTATTTTTGCACAAACAAAATACATTGAGTCAATTCCAGGTATTGTCTGTGTCCTTGTGTGCCTTGATCACTTACCCTCCTGTAACGAACCTAATCAATGGTCCAACATCAGGTGCTTAGAGCGACCTGTCCCTGTTACAGAAACTATTGTTACACATAACCTTTTTTCCTTCATTTAACATTGTAAAGTTTGTCTTGTACAACCCATTTTGCATGCTTGCAAATATAGGTCATGTTTTCCTTGTGCAACAAAAGTAAACTTCAGATATGAGAATGCTTGTATTGTGCTTGATTGAAATGGTGTGCATGAATGAGAAAAAAACCTTTAACATCTCAAATGTTTCTGCTAGACATAAATAAGTTTACTTTAACATCAAATGGAGACTTTTGCTTGAGTCTCCTGCTTCTCACACTTGTCTCCTGAGACAAAATCTCAACACTCTCACAATGGTCTTTTTTTTTTCGAGTTTTAGAAGAGATCTCAGTAACATCACACACTGTGCTCAGACTTTTCTCCTCAGCTAGAGGCTTTGGAGCTCTCACATGTGTCTCCTTTAGGGGTGTCGCAATATCGCATGAAATATCGATAATGTGTTAATTTAGGGTGTGACATTATACTGGTACTGGCGATAACCACAATATTTAAAATGAATAGGCTGCTTATGATATCATGACATGTAAATACTCCAGCGCCAGTACCTGGTTGAGCTCTCAGGTGGCAGTATTGCACCTTAACGCTGACACCTGTCAAACAAGAAGACGCAGCGCGCGCAGCTATAGAAGAAGAACAAGAACCATGTTGTCCAAGCGGGAGAGTGAGAGGCTCTGTCCACACCGAAAAAAGTCAAGTAAGCTCGACAGTATGGGAGTTTTTCGGCTCCTTAGACAGCTACAGTCAGTGCGAAGGGTGGCAACACCAACAACCTTTTTACCCACCATCACCCTGCGGATTACGCCATTTTACAGAGAGTAAATTGCGATTATTTTACTAGTCATGGAATGGGAAATGTTATATTAACCTGTTAACAGTGATTTTCTGTTCATATATTTAAATAAAGGGTGATTCTTTTAATAAATACCGCGTTTTCTTTACTCGTCTTACTGTGTGATGTAGCTATGCATGCAGTTATTTGCCCTCAAAATTCAAGATACACGGGCATTTTTGCCGCGAGTTTTTGTCATTATATCATATAAGAAGTAGCTGTATTACAATATCACACGAGCAACAGTGCCGTTTTCCCCAAATCAGCACAAATGCAATGTTCATTTAACTTATTGTTAAATGAACAATGTGAGTTACATTTTAGACGCAGTATTGTTAATATTGTTTTTTTAGACTGATACATTTTCCCCCCAAGGATTCTATAGATATCGCGATATATCGATCTCGTGAATTCTTTTGGCCACAATAACCGTGGTGTGAAAAATCTAATATTGTGACAGCCCTAGTCTCCTCTTAAAGTTTTAGAAGAGATCTCAGTAACATCACACACTGTGCTCAGACTTTTCTCCTCAGCTAGAGACTCTGGACCTCTCACGTGTGTCTCCTCTTAAAGTTTAGATGAGATCTCAACAACTTTACAAATTGTGCACCCAAAAAATAAACAAGTCCATAATTTCAGCCTTTAAGCCTATATTAAGAGTGAAATTATGCAGAAATTAGGTTAACGTTACTCTTAATTGTACATACAATAAGAAAGTAGTACTTTCTTAAAATAGTAATGTACCAGATGCCGTTATCAGGAAAATTGCTACAAGAAAGGTATCCATGCACTTTCTTTGCTGAAAGGCACATTAAATGGCTTATGACCCAATCCTTGACTAATCTGATTATTAATACATAATACTGATAGAAATGTTTGAGTTCACATTGAGACATTTAACTTGGTATACACATTGCAAAGTTGTTGAGATCATTTTTTATAATGTAGAGGAGAAATGTGAGAACACCAAAGTCTCTAGCTGAGGAGAAAAGTCTGAGCACAGTGTGTGATGTTATTGTAATGTATGGGAGCAGGACAACGGAGTTGGAGATCCACGTGCAGGCTTTATTCACAAGAGCGTAGTCATACAGGCAGTAGTTCAAACACCAGCAAACAGAAACAGGAAGGCAAGGCAAAAGAGTAGTCCAATACACAGGCTATGGTCAAGGCAGGCAGCAAACGATCATAAACAAGGAATCAGTCCAGGGTCAAAACACAGACAAGGCTAGGCAGGACAAGGAACAGAGAGAATGCAAACAAAGGGCTAAACAATACTCAGCAAAGTGTGTGTGAAGAAGTGCAGCTTATAAAGGGAACCTGATGGGAAACAGGTGTGAGTGTGATCAGTGCCTAGCTGAGGGATTGTGGGAAATGTAGTCCAGAGTGAAGTGACTGCGTGTGTGCAATGAAAAAGTCTTAATGGTGAAACGGAGACCTCCGGTGGGGAGTGGAAGGAAGCGGCAGTGGGCAGAAACGTGACAGTTATTGAGATCTCTTTTGAAACTTCAGACAAGTGTACGAGATCCAGTGTCTCTAGCTGAGGAGAAAAGTCTGAGCACAATGTGTGATTGTTGAAATCTCTTCTAAATTTTAGAGGAGACAAATGTGGGAACTTCGTAGTCTTTAGTTTAGGAGAAAAATATGAGCTCAGTGTGTGATGTTACTGAGATCTCTTCTGAATCTTTACAGGAGACCATTGTGAGAGTGTTGAGATTTTGTCTCAGGAGACAAGTGTGAGAAGCAGGAGACTCAAGCAAAAGTCTCCATTTGATGTTGAGGTAACCTCATTTACGTCTAGGAGAAACATTTGAGATGTTAAAGAGATCTCACTTTTGATTTTTCTTTCCTATGGGTAAAGCTCTGTAAATACTTTACTTGAATTTTATTTGGTCCTGACCTATTTCAGGCACGCTCTGGTGCAAAAATAAAAAACCAAGTCTGGACCTGTCAGTGTTAAATAATTATAAACCGATCTCAAAATTGCCTTTTTTGGCTAAAATAATGGAGAATGTGGTTCTTATTCAACTTTTGACATTTTTAAATGAAAAAAAAAAAATCAGTCTGGTTTAGGTCTGCATGTTCTAACCTTTTCCTGTAAATTATTAAATGTATTCAATAAATGCAATAAGAACACGTTGATTTGTTATCAATCAAATTAAATTAGTATCAACAAAATCCATGTTTGTACTGCAGAAGAAACAGAAGCAGCATCTGAAGCACATTTATATGTATTTACAGTGTTTTTAATGAAGCTCAGATGTGCAATGAAAGCATTTTCTCCGCAGTTACAACTGCAGAAATAATGTTATGAGATTAATGGGCCACACTTTAGATCAGGGTCCAATTCTCACTATTAAATAACTATTAGCTATTCTGTTATATGATTTATAGATATAAGCTATAGATATCTAAGTGATATAATGGTTACAAACATGAAAATGCTGTTGAATGTTAGATGAAACATATACTGCTAAAGAGAGAACAGTTGTTGTTTTATAATATAAATGAAAAACATATGAACTAAATTATTGATTTGTGCTTGAATCCTGATAATTGCTGATTGCAGCTACATTAACACTACATTAACACTACATTACAACACTTAATGAACACACAAACACTCTAAACTGTGATACTGTATTTTTGTATTCTCCACACATGAGTTTTGCACACTTCTGTATGTTGTTGTTTTCAGTTTTTAATTGACAGGAGGGTGAACGAGGGGACTCAAACCTGCAGAACCTGTGTGTCCTGATCTAGTGCACTACCACTGTGTCACTGATGATGTTACACTGATAATGGAGGAGAAATGCTGCTCTTTCACATGGAGTTCAGCATACAGACAGAAGGAGGCAGTATTACATCAAAACTGTCTGCAGACGTCATCAGTCTGTTGTTTCTCTCTCAAAGAGCGCATCATAAGAAATACTGTTAGAAAAAGCATCAATCACTCACTAATGAACAGTAAAACAGAGAAAACAGTGATTTCACAGCATGTGACAGTAGTATCAGAATGTTCGGCCTTCTGTGATTCACTTACAAAGACACACTTGATCATCTGTTTGATCATGACATGAGGAGGATTCAATAAAATCATCAGAATGACTTCAGCACAGCATTAAAGTCTCAGAAGTGACCACTGACACATCAGAAGATGACACACACACATGAAAACAACCGAAGAAAGGATGATCCATGAACGAAGCCCATCAAATGAACACAACACCACAGATCACAGAGATCCTCCACCAAACCTCTACTGCTGAAGGAGCCCATGCCTCTTAACCTCGAACTAGGGTTTGTAGTGACAGAGCTGATCAATAAAGAAGACCCTCTTTTGTTCCACAAACTTTAAGATCAAATGGCTAAGTAACGCCTTTGTGACATTAATGCATAAATCCCCGGTCATACCAGGAGACGGTCTCAAGGCCCAAATCAACACAGACCTAAACAGTGACCTCCTCCAGGACATCTCCTATCCAGCTGCACAATCCAGAGACATCTTCTCTTAAACCAGCAGAAACTTCAATGAATTCACTCAAGATCTTAACAAACAACGGTCTCAAAATTGCTGCCAATAAGCTGTATTAATTTGCCTTAGATATATCTTATGTATCATGTGTGTTTTATATAACCTCTGGAGATCTTTCTCTGTGTTAAACATTTACAGCTAAATTCATATGAACTTCTACCTCAATTATGGGAAGTATACATTATTAGAAAATTACTCACTGCTGTTGACTAAAGAACTTTTGTAGCTTTAATAATGATTATCTATATTTAATTTAGGCTATAAATTATGCAGTGCAGACTGTTTGATAACTTTATTCAATTTCTGTATTTGTCCTATCTGTTAGACGGTAGGAAAGGCACAGGTAAATATGACATTTATTATGGGTTTATGTGAGGATTGTTCCAAGTTCACTTAAATTAAAAGTTGTTATATTTTTGAAGCCTAATAAATATAAAAAAATTATATAGCTTTCAATTACACTGTAATGTTGCCAGTATCAGTGATACTGGCCTTCATTCATAAAAAGATGCCATTAAACAAGTATTTAAATATACTGTCTTCATGTTGTTTCTTTATGTTGTTTTAATTTGGAGATTAACTGTGAAATTATTACATTATAAAATATATTATAAACGTATAAATGTTTTTAATTGCGATAAATCACGATTAATCACAGAAAAAAAATTTGATTAATCAAGTAAATTTTTTTAATCAATTGACAGCACTAGTTTTAACACAGAACCGCTCAGGGGTGCGTTTCCCAAAAGCATCATTAGCCAACTAACATCGCAAGTTCCGTCGTTACTAACATAGTTCAACGATTTGGTGTTTCCTGAAACCATAGTTCAAACGAACATTTGCAAACTGCATCGCAAACTTGTGTGGTTTCTTGTTTTTATGACATGTGGACTTAATAAATCATTATCTTGAGCAAAATAAGCAAGATGACATTCAGTACAATGTATATCTTTTATTTAGAATATATACAAATGTCATTTATATATTTTAGTTTGTCAAGAGATTTAAAGCACTGTTTTTGGAGAGTGCTCATGTGTGTACGTGCTCTAGTACGTCAGAACAAGCATTTGATCTAATTGATTGGGATTAATGTTGGAGTGTTTAATATTTTTATATTGTAATACTGTCACAGTTACTGTCCAAACTAATGTAGAAGCAACAGTATATTTTAAATATTTGTTTAATGTGTCGTGACAGATCGCTGTAGCGCCTCAGTTCAAGCGACACGTAAACCGATCATCTCTTCCTAGTTATTGTGTTAATGGTGTGGTCACAACAGACGGACGTTGTGCTAATAGTGTTTAGAGTTTTGAAAATGTGACTACAGAAAGAATGAACTGATTAAAACTGTAGAAGTGTTTGTTAGTTTAGCACTTGTGCATTTTGAACATGAAGTTATCTGAAAGCTGATGAGGAGAGCTGTGTAAAGAGATTTGAAAAGGTGTATTGAGAAACATGTCCTAAAGATAGTAAAAAGTGTAGATGACTTTACTTGTGTTCATCATCCCATCTGGGTTTGATTTAAAAATAAATGCTCATTATCTCAGTGTTAAAGCTGTCACTTCAACAGTCCAGTCTGGGAGTAAACTGGGTGTCAGCGCCACCTGCTGTACTGATGTGAATTTGATCTTCATTCAGCTCTTCATCTATTCTTTTTACATTTGGTTTGAAACTATGAAGTGAAAATCTCACGCACACAACAGATCCACACAGACACACAATCATCAACTCACAGATCAGACACAATATATGAAATCTGACAACACAAACCATGAAAGATTGTGGAGGCTTGATATCAATGCAAGATAACACCAAATCCAAATTAAAATGAAACGTTTTCAGGATAAATAACCAGCATCACACACGATTATGCTTAATAAATCGAGAGGAGAAGAAATTGTGATGATAAATGAAATATAATTCATAGTTCATCTGAATCAACACTGAACTGATTGAGCTGAATAACGACACTACTGTCTTTCAGAGCCGCTTTACAGCAGAATCTGAACCGTCTCCACAGCTGTTTCCATGACTGATCCTGTTTTTATCACTGTGAAGCTGTTTGACAAACTACATCAGTCCAGACAACATCCCAGCCATCGAAACACCAGCGATGACAGAGACAGAAGAAGCTGCAAGAGAAAACAGCACTTAGATTGTGAAAGCAAAGACACTTTCAGCTATTTGAAGATCTCCTCTGAGTCTCCAGAAGATCTTCCTCATGTGAACAGAGACTTGATTCCAGCAGAGCTGATGGAGAAGAGGATCTCCGGCCTGCTGGAAACAGCTCCAGGTTAACTTTACCAGGTTCAGCAGGTAATATAGTCACTGGTCCTGCCTCAAGCCTCGAGTGTCGAGTCTAGTTTATTTACAGAGTGCTTTACCACTACACTATAGACTCTACAGTCAGTAAAAACACCATAAAACATCAAATATATACATCACAAACATAAACATAAAACAAAACACAGCCCCAAAAACACCAACAATTAAAAGCCATAGAAAATAAGGATGTTTTTAAGTGAGATTTACTCATCTCAATGGAGAACACAGATCTGTTATCAGCCGGAAGGGCGTTACACAGCCTCAAACCAGACAGAGTCAATGTGCTGCTCTTTCTGTCACTGTTTTTTTAAAACACACACACACACACACTCACACCCACACACACACACACACACACCCACACTCACACCCACACACACACACCCCACACACACAAACACACACACACACACACACACACACACACACACACACACACTCACACCCACACACACACACACACACACCCACACTCACACCCACACACACACACCCCACACACACAAACACACACACACACACACACTCACACCCACACACACACACACACACACACACACTCACACCCACACACACACACCCACACACACACACCCACACACACTCACACACACACACAAACACACACAGGTTTGTTTTGGTATCTCAGTGAGGACTCTCCATTGGCGTAATGGTTTTTATACTGTACAAACTGTTCATTCTCTCCCCTACACTACCCCTAAACCTACCCATCACAGGAAACTGTCTGCATTTTTACTTTTAATAAAACATTGTTTAGTATGTTTTTTAAGTCATTTGGTTTGTGAGGACACAGGAAGTGTTCTCATAAAACATGTTTATGTTGTAATACACATGTCATTGTACACAGCTGTGTCCTCATAAACCATATATACAGTCAAACCAAAATTTATTCAGACACTTTGAACATTTCATTCATTAATACAGTTTATTTAAAAAAGGGGTAATAAAATATGACAAGATCTCAGAGTTAAACTGTGTCAGAAAAAAATAATCTTAATTATGTCAGATAACACTTAAGCAAAACATGGTCAGGTCAAAGTGTCGGAATAATTTTTGGTCCCAGATTTTTTATCAATTTTCCTGGTAGTCCACTGTATGAAGAATTTTTGGATATAATATGTCATAGTTTGCTCTATTTTGCTATCCTCACTTACATAAATGAGCTATAGTGTCCTGCACACACTAGTAAAAATATATCAAAAAATATATCTAGTGTCTGAATAATTTTTGGTTTGACTGTATATTCATACACTCACAGGCCTTCCAGAAAGCAGGTTTGTTTCTCAGAGAAGATGTTTCAGGGTTAGTTTACTTCAGATAAACGTCTCTAAGCTTCAGTTCACAAGTTCACATATCCATATAATTAAATAGAGTAAAGTTATGTGTATTTGGCGTGCTGTCCGGGGAGAGGGCTCCGAGCTCAGAATTTTGGCCTGAACCCAGAGTACTGCCCCCGGTGTGGTAAAAGCAGATAGAGCTAGAAGTGAGGAGATGGGGTGGAGGAGGGATGCTGATAAACTCTCAGATGAACAGAGGTACGTCTGCTGAATTTATACCTCTTGACATTGGTTGAGTTGATTAACTGAATGCTCTCCATCTGTGCTAATTGGGTTAATTATCTGAACTTGCTCCTCCCGAATTTTGTTAATAAATCATCATATGTTTTTTATGGAGCCCCGCACATGACGCACGCTTTACATAGTTGTTCCCTCGATTTATAAATCGTGCGCACGATTTAGCCTACTATTTTTTTCCTGCATGTCATGTGCGGGGCTCCGTAGTTTTCAGCACATGTGTGAAAGCACAGATTATGTGTCAGTTAATTATAAATCATTATTATTCAGCACAACTTTTCCCATCTCACATTTCACAGATCTGCATTCAAAAGTGAAAATATTGTATATATTTATGGACTCTTTTTTTCATCTGTTTTTGAAAATAGATGAAAACAACAAAAGAAAGATGAAGCACTCACCTCACACAATATTTGAAGACTTTTCTTTCTTCTCTTCTGAACTGTCGTGTTGAACAGCAGCTCTGAAATTGTTCACTTTATGTGAAATAAAGGAAGTGAAACTGCTTTTCAAGTGTCAGTGACAGTCAGACGTCAGCAAACACACGAACTCTTCTCTGAAATGTGTGTTCTCACTAACTGAACTGTTTATAGTAGTTTTTTCAAGTTTGTTGATACAACCTGAATTCTAGAAATGTTGGGACGTTTTTAAATTTGAATAAAATGAAAACTAAAAGACTTTCAAATCACATGAGCCAATATTTTATTCACAATAGAACATAGATAACATAACAAATGTTTAAACTGAGAAACTTTATGCACAAAATGAGCTCATTTCAAATTTGATGCCTGCTACAGGTCTCAAAATAGTTGGGACGGGGGCATGTTTACCATGGTGGAGCATCGCCTCTTCTTTTCAAAACAGTGTGAAGACGTCTGGGCATCGAGGTTATGAGTTTCTGGAGTTTTGATGATGGAATTTGGTCCCATTCTTGCCTGATATCCACCTGTTTCCGCGGGGCGCTACTGTAAAAAAGAACGTGGGTACAACTTCCGGTGAGGCGGTGGAAGTAGCATACCAATGGTATTTTGTGTGCTAAAAAGTGTTTTTTGGATCATTGTTTACTTTGTAAAGTTGCAAACCTTAATGAGAGATGTCGTTACAGCACTCAGGGACAACATTTCAATCTAGTACATTTATTAGTAAATAATATCACAATACAACAAACAGTTTTCGCGCCCTTAATTGTCCTTTACGTTACTGACCTTCCACAAAAGTGCTGCAGCATGACTACAAGAGCGTCCTGAAACACATGAACAAGCCGCTGTCTGTTCTTCACCTGTCACTGATGCACCAAAGCCTTACGATGTGATGTTTTACTCCTACTGGTGTCACGCGTGCCAGAGCCAGTCGCGTTTCCACTGTCATATATGCGATGCTAAAGGCTACTTATGTTAACCATTGCGATAATAAATACACGCGTTTATGGAAAATACCAGAGACTGCTTGAGGAACGTAGACAATTCTTATATGATTATAATCGTGTATTTATTTGGCTTAATGTTTTATCTGTCTCTTTCTTGTGCCTTTGTTGATACCGGATGCATACGCATATCTTTCACAGATTCACACTCCGGTTAACTCGTACAACTCATAACTCCTGTTTTCTTCTCATGAGCTCCCTCTGATCGCAATCATCGCATAATTTCGAGGAAAATTAATAGAAATGCTCAGAAAAGTGATGTAAACATATGATATTTTATCAATATATTTCTAAATGTGTAAGTCTTTGGATTTAAAAGCCTTAATGGAGTTGTTTTGTGCATCTTGTGATGGTAAATAAATGGAAGCAGGTTCAACTGATCAAGTATGTGTTCTCTTTTTATGTGAATATAAATATCAGTTAGATTCGGCATGATTGATGTGCACTCCTGACATAAATTAATAAATTACTGTTACTGTAACATTTTTTATTGTAAAACATTGTTCAGATATTGATGCTGGAATCTTTAAAGGCCAAACGTTCGCTAGTTTGGGTCGCTAAATCTTGAATGACTGTCAACTGTTGAATGAATGAGTGTCACGTCCAGCTTGTTTACTTCGAACCGGAAGACACTCCCACTTTTGACGCAAGGCCTCATGGGGCGTAGGAAACTTGTGGATCGGTTTCCAGCTGCAGAAGAGTTTGTGGTCGTCTTTGATGTATTTTTCGTTTGATGCTCCAAATGTTCTCTGTAGATCTGGGGCCGGATTTACGAAACATTCTTAAGAATAAAATTCTTCTTAACTGCTAATTTCCTCTTATTTTCAAACTTAAGAAAAAAAAAGAATATTTTGTATTCTCAAAAGATCAAATTTAAGAAGTATTCATATTCCCGAAAAGAATGTTCTTAAAAATCATAGTAAATAACTTCTTAAAGTTAGGATAACCTCCAACCTGTCTTAAATAGATGCTCAATGAATTTATTGGGTCGTTTCAAATAGCATACGACATAACACTAGCTAAATATAATACATATTATTTGTACCCTGAATGTGGACGAGCACTCTAAAGTCTGAAATTACACTATTGATCATCTGCGCGTACCTGTATATGATGCGCTAAAAGTGCGTTCACGCGGCCTCGTAATTCCTGTAGTTACGAGATTCTGGCTTGTAAAAAGCGTTCACGTCCTCGTAGAGCTCGTAATTACAGCTTGTAAGCTGAGAGTTTTCTGAAAGCTCCCAGATGTACCACCTGACCGCTGTAGATTCAGAGGCGTTGATAGTGGTGCCATGGAAACACATTATTCCCAGTCCAAGGACGTGAACAGCTCCGAATATAATGTCACGTGTTATCATCTCAAGATTCCGGTATTTATGGCGTGAACGCAGCATTACTCAAGCTTGTACGGAGAACGACCCAAGACGTTAGCACGATTTACTAATTCGTTTCCTCGATTTATAAACAGTGTGCACAGTTTAGCAAATCCAGGGAAAGAATTAGTAAATCACGAGCATGATTTAGCTACTATTTTTTTCCTGCATGTCATGTGCGGGGCTCCGTAAGCTAGAACCAGCGAGGCAGCACACACAGATACAGGACGCATTCACTCTAGAGAGAGCGCAAAAAAGAGAACAAATGAATGGGAAAGAACGTTGCATCTTGAGACAGGTTTTTTTTAAATAACGATTTTAACGGTTCATTAAAACATGACAGAGTGATTAGCTCCCGTCAAACAACCACAACGAAAATAGTCTGCGCGCTCATTATGATATCTGCGGTAGCCTAATCTACAGGCGGTGACGGGCTTTGAGGTGTTTTTCATTCAGCGAGTCTTCAGCAATTACCCCCTTTCAATCAAAGAAACACCCTTCATTTTCTTCTTAAGTAAAAAATTAAGATCTTGCCAGTGGTGTAGTCTACGTGATACGCAGGTATACGCCGTATACCACTAGGAAAGGTTAAGGATTTCCGTATACCCACTTAAAACAGCGCGAGGATACCTAACCATCCAATAAATCAAAATAAGATTTGTTGTTTTGTTGCTTTTGACATGAAACAAAGTCTCATATTTCAAATTCTGCCCATTTTACTACGAAATAAACAAACCTAAATACCGTTTCGGTGCTCTTTAATGTGTCGTGACCGCTGTAGCGCCTCATCAGGTCAAGAGAAGCGGCAGCGTGAAGCGCGCGTGAACTGATCCTCTCCTCCGCTTTAATACCAGTTACAGCGCGAAATAAACATGAATGAACTTCTGAAGGTATGTTAAAAGATACAGTACAACTTAACGAAATCCGTATCATGTCTCGTGTATTCGTGTAATCAGTGTTTCAACCGCGGAAAGACGTTAATAAAACAGCTTGTAAACAATGTCACGTAACGTCACATTTACCTCAGAACAAACAGTGACCATAAACTCGTTAAGCTAGAAAAATGAACTCTGAGGAGCATTTAGCTAAATATATACACCATATTAATTATATTTTTTATAGTGTTCTTCAATAGCCCATATTATGCATGTTTGAATAAATCTGTCAAGTTGACAGCCACCATTTAAATTTTTATATTTCAAAAAACGAATTGGAGTAGAAATAATTTTAAAGTTAGTAGGCCTATTATAACTTTATTATTACAAAAATTTCCTTAAGTGTGATTTAAGTTCGTATGCAAATCAGTTTATTTTAACCTTCAATATTAATGTAGTACCAACTGATTCCCATGTATATTTTACAGTATTAGTTGAGAGATTTTTTTTCTTGAGAAAATTTGCCATGTACTGTACCTGATATACAGCATATCCAAAATAACTGATATTGAATCGAATTTCAACTTAGTGAATTGAAATGCAACACGGCCCACCAGATGGCGCTCCAAGGCCCACTAGAGCGGCGCTGTTTCGTGTACTACATACTCAAGTACGCGCGACGCTCATATTGTTTTCAGTGTTTGTCGTCTCACTATCGGAGGACATGAACACATGATCATATCCAAGGCTGCTCTGAGAAAACACTTAATGAGCATTTCATCATTTTATTTGAGAAAAGATTGTCAAACACACTCTGAAACTCAAAGCACTTCACTACAGCCTGTCAAAATAAAAGTCCGGTTTTTAACTCGAAGAAATTGATGTACTTCTCAAAATAATAATAATAATAATAATAATAATAATAATAATAATAATAATAGCCTAATAAAATTTATTAAAACAACATTAAGGATTTTTTTTTTTTTTTGTCCATGTTTTAATGTAGTAAATCTCTGTTGTGCAGCACTTTGCCAAAACATAAAAGGATGAAAAAGCTGTTAAATATTTGTTTGATTACATTTCAAAACAATAATTAAATTGCTAACGTTTTATGCATTAATTTCATTAGCACCATTTTTGATAGTATATATGTATTAAATAATAAAATCCAGAAGAATTAAGTCAAACCAGAATTTCTAAAATCATTTAATGCACGACGTGGAGACGAAGAACCGCCTGACGTGAAGCCGAGTGCATTCAGATCATTTAAAGCACAGCTAGCTGTGGATTATCCCGCTTATACCATGGTCATTTGCCAGTGTTGACAAGTTAAAGCTGTTATTGATGTTTGCAGTGCAACATTTGACCGGAAGGGTAAAAATGATGGTGTTTTTCATCAGTTACAGCTTGTGAGATCGAGCATCCTGTTTGCTTTCAATCAGACACAGAAATATAGTAGTGGGGAAACATTTATTTGAGTGAATGAATTATAGCATTATAGAGAGAGAGATGCATGTGTGAACTGCCTGCGTCTGAGCAGCGTCTGTCTACTAATAGCAGAGCTGGAACTACATTAAACAGTTTTAATGTGCACCTTCCAGCCAATCAGAATATAGAGGGTATCCAGCCAGAACATGCCCTCCTCGGACGCTCTTAATGGGGAAAATGAGCAAAACAAACGATCATCAGTTTAAGTTAAAGGCCGATGGGCTTGATAGTGTTCCTTACCAAAGAACAAGTGTGATCCATGGATGTTGGCATGTGATCGTGATTTGTGTTTAATGACATTTTATATGTGGCTGATTTTGACGTTCCCAAACGTTAAGCAAATTTTCCTGTGAACGCTTCATATAAACACAATATAGGCAGGTCTAAGTCTGGGTGATCCCTTATCAGTTATATTTATCGTCCAGCCCTAAAACTTGGATGATTTTAATAAACACTAACAAAAACTGTAAAATGCAGAATATAAGATGGTAAATATTTAATTGAGTTGTCAGTACAATATGTAACAATTACAATATATATATGGTATGATTTTACCCCAAAATTCCAGTTGTTTCTGTGAATTGCAGAGATCCATTTGCTTCTCTTTCAGCAGCCTGTAAAAATAAACCTCAGGTTTCTTGTCAAAACTATTTGTACAGTCAGTTGCACATCTCTTTCCCATTTTAGAGGTGTTTTTCACGCTGAAAACCGATGCTGTTTTTTGCTGCTCGGTGGGCGTAACCGCAGTCACTCCGGCTGTTCAGACAGGCCATGGTCAAAGTTCATTTATTACACAGTAATGGTAGATATTGCACTAGTTTCTGCTGGGAATTTCAGATTGTTCACAAGTCTGTCATCAAAACAGTCCTAACAATCCTAACCCAAACAATAATTTAAACTGTGTTGAGTATTTTCATGTTGACCATTCTAACTCTCAGCCCGACACAAAGGTCATGTTTATTTTGCAGTATCTACAGCATGCTACTGTATTATTCTCATGTGATGTGTTGTTTTGTGCAGGTATGCAGTTACAGCAGGCAGTCAGGAGCCAATATTTCACTCCTCTGGATCTTTATTGGTATTTTGGATCACCTGAGCCACCTAAACTGGAGGAAGTCTTCAGACGGCCTAAACCTCGGTTTTTCAACCGTACAAGTTCAGCTTTCTGGGGTGAAGGAGGGATGCTTGGAAACTTGTCACAGGATGGAGGTGAGAGAGGGCTTTATATACCGGCTTCCACTTGCACTGATAACTTGATCCTCCCGAGAAATTATATATAAGAATCTGTGAAAATGAATAATTTTAACAACATAAGAGAGATCATTCAAAATGCATGTTATTTTTATTTAGTACTGTCCTGAGTAAGATATTTTACATAAAAGATGTTTACATATAATCCATAAGACAAAAAAATTGCTGAATTTATTAAAATAACCCCATTCATAAGTATGTGAACCATTGATTCTTAACACTGTGTGTGGTTACCTGATGATCTACGACTGTTTGTTTGTTGTGTGATGGTTGTTCATGAGTCTCTTGTTTATTCTGAGCAGTTAAACTGAGCTCTGTTCTTCAGAAAAATCCTCCAGCTCCTGCAGATTCTTCAGTTTTCCAGCATCTTTTGCATATTTGAACCCTTTCCAGTAGGGATGCACCGATGTATCGGCCGCTGATATTTATCAGGTGATTTTTGCTCAATTTACAGCCATCGGCTGTAGGAGGAAAAAGGCTGATATAACGAACCGATGGTTTATTAATGAACTGCGTGAAGGCGCTGAGCTGTATAATGACTGTTGCTAATCCTAGCGCTGCTGTCTGTGCTTTAAAGTTAATCAAATAACAAAAGATCACCCTATTCTTGACTGAATAACTTCTGTAACTTTCATAAGTGTAGCGAATCCCATCCAAATGATGACCAAAACTTTACTGTGCGCTCTCCATAGACTGTAAAAAAAATATGGACGTAATGTCCGTGACGTCACCCGTAGATTTCTGAAGAGCATTTTTGAAGCAAAAATGAGGCCGCGGCCATCTTAGCAGCGCGTCACCGCACGTCACTCCCGGATAACTGAAAATGGGCAAAGAGGCGGGACGTGGTTGGAACCAAGGTGACTGGTTACTGAAACCACGCCGGCCTAGCTCGACACGATCATGTTATCAGGCAAAGGATTTATCTAAAATATTAATAAAGATAACAAGTTATAGAAAGTTCTAAAGATTTACTGTCAATCTACAGTGTCTTTTTTAAGATACAGATGCTCCAACACCAGTAATTTATTTGTGTCGGGTGTGCAAATAACAACACGAAAAATCAAATGGGACTCCATACCTTTATAATGAAATAGCGATCATGAGATCAATCCAATCCGTGGCACTTAATTGGGTAAAATTTCCATAAGTGTCCATTGCAAAACAAAAACTGTACTTTTTGTCCACAAAAGCGTTAAATCCATGAAATATTGATATATTATCCATTGTTTGCATCACATTTCTTCTGAATGATCTGCTCTCTATCATCGTTCTTCAAGAAATTATGCAACCTGAGCAGCGTTTATGTTGTAAAACTGTATATGATCGTATATATCTCACAAACAAATGACGTCTAAAGTATAATTTTTCAAAATGCAGCAGTTTTATTTATAATATCCAAGCAGTGCTGTCATATCCTCCCGCCATTGTCATTGCAGTAAATCTCAGGAACAAAACTTTTAGCCGATGCCACGATCCAACAACGTGTGTTCTGTTTATCTTCCGCATGCGAGCACATCTACACAGACACACATCTGTCTCGAGTCTCGACCATTAATGCAGCAAGTCATATTATTTTATAATTGTATAAAATAATCCAGAAAAAAACACAAATACAGCTGAGATGCCAAATTCAGCGGCTGGAACGATGGCTCACAGACAGCAGCGCAATCTACCTATCACTCAAGTGACCACGCCCTTAATTATGCAGAACTTTAAGGCTTAATATAATTTAAAACGGATGATTTATAAAAAAAATTCACCCCCCTCAGAGTTGTCATGAAGGGCAAATTTAGCAGTATAGACCAAAACCACAATTTGATCCAGGCTGTAAACATGTTTTTTTCTGCTGTAAAGTTTGCCATTTTAACATGGGGCTCAATGAGATTCTGCTCTCTTTTGCAGCCTGCCCCTAGCGGCCAGTCGATGAATTGCAGTTTAAGTCAGTATTGGCTTCATTAGAAACTGAGGGAGGTTGCCGCTTGGCGCTCTCCTTGTCAGTCTGTAGACTAGAACACCCGTCAAAATAAGAGTCCATTCAACCCAGATACTTTGCGTAGTAGAGGGCTACCTTTGGGGAGCAGTTAGGTAAATAATTTTCTTTGTCCTTATTTCAGGTACTTGAATCAGCATCTTGTAGAATCCACTTTGGTTTGTCAGGCCAATCCTGATAACATATGCTTTGATTGCTTTACCATCATCTTGTGGTTTTATATCCATATGCTTAGGTCACTTCTTGTTTGTTGCTGCCGCGCTGTTTGAGTTAGAGCTCCGTCGAGTTGATTCCTAATTGCTTGTTTTTTTCTTAAAATCAAATTTATAACCTACCATTCTCTCTTTTACGGCGGGGGAACACATCCCCGACACTATTTTATATAAAAAACACTCGGATTGCCTTGATATCGCTAGTTTTATCCGACTTCTCGAACATTCGCTACTAGCTTTAGCCCGTTAGCAATAGCGGCGTGGTCACACTAGCGTTTGTACTCTTCTCACTCACAATATTATTGTTCATCTATACTAATGGCGGGCGTACCGAATGTATCTCTATCTTTGAGTGCAGGTGAGGACACGTTCGAGCTGCATGCGGTGCAGTTGGAGCTGGAGGCCGTGGAACGACAGATCCGGACCCTTCTGGAGAAACAGGCCGAGCTACAGGAGCGGCGAACAGCGCTGGAAACATCCCGTGCTGACGCTCACCAATCCTCGGTAAGTTTGCAGCGCGATATTAACATTCCTGCTTCCTCTGCGCCGTGTACTTCTCTGCACAGGGCCCGAGAACCCAGAACGCGTTCATCCCAGCCCTCGTTCACTCCGGCGCTGTCACACCAGGGACCTTGGGTTCTTCAGCAACGGAAGGCGCGAGCCAGGCCTCGGACCAGGACCTCTCCCCCTCCGCTGCCCCCGGTCTTCGAGGTCTCGACGAGGAACCGCTTCTCCCCTCTTCGCGAGGCAGAACGAGACGCCGTGGTCATCGGAGACTCCATCGTCCGTCACGGCGCTGAGAGCATCGGAGCTGTTGTTCTGCACGTGGGGGTGAACGACACCAGGCTGCGGCAGACGGAGGTGCTGAAGCAGGACTTCAGGAGCCTGATCGAGACGGTACGAGCCACATCGCCCGTGACGAGGATCATCGTGTCCGGACCACTTCCGACGTACCGACGTGGACATGAAAGGTTCAGTAGATTATTTGTTTTAAATGAATGGTTAATGTCTTGGTGTACTGAACAGAAGCTGCTCTTTATAAATAATTGGAATCTTTTCTGGGAGCGACCTAGGCTCTTCCGTGCTGATGGCCTGCACCCCAGCAAAATCGGAGCTGATCTTCTGTCGGAGAACATCTCCAAGACGCTTCGCACCGTATGACTAGTAAGTCAAACCTCAAATCACAGTCTGTGTTCTGCCCACTTAATTGGTAGAAATGTGAGTGTAGTACAGTCTATAGAAACTGTGTCTATTCCCCGAATAGTGAGGTTCAACTATAAAAATAAAGGATCTAGAAAAAATCTGATCGTGATCAAACCAGAAATTCGCAAAATTACCGAACAAAAACAATTTCTAAAGCTAGGGCTACTAAACATTAGATCGCTGACACCTAAGGCGGTTATTATAAATGAAATGATCACAGATAATAGTCTTGATGTAATTTGCCTTACTGAAACATGGCTTAAACCAAATGATTATTTCGGTCTTAATGAGTCCTGTCCACCTGGCTACTGTTATAAAAACAAGTCCCGTCCGGTTGGCCGTGGCGGTGGTGTTGCAACTATCTATAGAGAGATTCTTAACGTTACCCAGAAAACAAACTACATGTTTAATTCATTTGAAGTTCTCGTGCTAAACGTTACACTCTCAGATATAAGTAAAAAGTCGCTACTATCTCTTGCTTTGGCTACCGTTTATAGACCTCCAGGGCCTTATGTTGATTTCCTAAAAGAGTTTGCAGACTTTCTCTCAGACCTATTGGTCAACGTTGATAAAGCGCTGATTGTTGGAGATTTTAACATTCATGTAGATAATACAAATGATGCGTTAGGGGCTGCGTTTACAGATTTACTAAACTCGTTTGGGGTCAAACAGAACGTCACTGGACCCACTCACCGTCTTAATCATACACTAGATTTAATTATATCACATGGAATCAGTCCTACCGATATAGAAATTATACCACAAAGTGATGATATCACTGATCATTACCTTGTAACATGCGTACTGCATACTGCGGATATTTGTCAAATTGCGCCACGATATCGACTAGGTAGAACAATTCTTCCGACAACTACAGATAAATTCACAAATAAACTGCCTGATCTGTCTCACCTGCTCACTGTACCCAAACACACAAATGATCTCGAGAAAATGACTAGCAGTATGTGCACCACTTTCACTAGTACATTAGATACTGTTGCACCGATGAGATTAAAAAAGGTTAGAGAGAAAAATACTGTACCATGGTACAACAGTATTACTCACGCTATCAAAAGAGAAACTCATAATCTAGAACACAAATGGAGACAAACTCGTTTAGAGGTCTTCAGAATCGCGTGGAAAGACAGCTCGTCCCGTTATAGAAAGACTCTAAAAGCAGCCAGGGCCGAGCATCTCCGCAAACTCATAGAAAATAACCAAAACAATCCAAGGTTCTTGTTTAGTACAGTGGCTAGATTAACAAATAAACAGACATCACCAGAACAAAACATTTCATTACAGTTTAGTAGCGATGACTTTATGAATTTCTTTACTGAAAAAATCGAAAGCATCAGAAATACAGTTGTAAATGTACAACCCTTGACAGAGTTTTATGATTCAGCCTCAATTATCGTCCCTCAAGAACAGTTGCAGTGCTTTACAACTATAGGACAGGAAGAGCTAAATAAACTTATCACAGCGTCTAAACCAACAACATGTTTATTAGATCCAATACCCACTAAACTACTGAAAGAACTGTTACCTGTAGCAGAAGAGCCTCTTCTCAATATTATTAACTCGTCTTTATCTCTAGGTCATGTTCCAAGACCGTTCAAGTTAGCAGTTATTAAGCCTCTCATTAAGAAACCACAATTAGATCCAAATGTATTGGCAAATTACAGACCCATTTCAAATCTTCCATTTATATCGAAAATATTAGAAAAAGTGGTGTCGGTCCAATTGTGCTCCTTCCTGCAAAAAAATGCTATCTATGAAAAATTTCAGTCAGGATTCAGGTCTCATCATAGCACAGAAACTGCGCTCGTTAAAATTACAAATGACTTACTTCTAGCTTCTGACCAAGGCTGTATCTCAATACTAGTGTTACTTGATCTCAGTGCTGCGTTCGACACTATAGATCATAAAATACTCCTAGATCGACTACAGAATTACACTGGTATCCAGGGACAGGCATTACGGTGGTTTAGGTCGTATCTATCAGACCGTCACAATTTTGTTTATTTAAACGGGGAAAAATCTAAGATAACAATAGTAAATTATGGAGTGTCGCAAGGATCTGTGTTAGGCCCTCTGCTATTTTCAATATACATGCTGCCACTTGGTAATATTATAAGAAGACATGGAATTAGTTTCCACTGCTATGCCGATGATACTCAGTTATATATTTCATCACGACCAGATGAAATCTCTAAATTATCCAATCTGACAGAGTGTGTTAAAGAAGTAAAACATTGGATGACTAGTAATTTTCTTCTATTAAATTCAGATAAGACTGAAGTATTACTTATTGGGCCAAAAACCTGTACACAGAATCTCTCAGACTACAATCTGCATTTAGAAGGATGTACTGTTACTCCATCCTCGACAGTTAAAGACCTGGGTGTTATATTAGACAGCAACTTGTCCTTTGAAAATCATATTTCATATGTTACAAAAACAGCCTTCTTCCACCTCAGAAACATTGCTAAGCTACGGATAATGTTATCTGTTTCTGATGCAGAAAAGTTAGTTCATGCTTTCATGACATCTCGACTAGATTACTGTAATGCATTACTAGCTGGTTGCCCTGCTTCCTCAATAAACAAGCTACAATTAGTACAAAATGCAGCTGCTAGAGTTCTTACCAGGTCAAGAAAATATGATCATATAACACCAATTTTATCATCTCTACACTGGTTACCTATTAAGTTCCGTATCGATTATAAAGTACTGCTAATGACCTATAAGGCTCTAAATGGTTTAGCTCCTGTGTACTTAACCGATCTTTTGTCGCCCTACAATCCTTCACGCTCTTTAAGATCACAAAACTCTGGACTTCTGGTTGTACCTAGGATAGCTAAGTCCTCTAAAGGAGGGAGAGCGTTTTCACATTTGGCTCCTAAACTCTGGAATAGCCTTCCTGATAATGTTCGGGGCTCAGACTCGCTCACCCAGTTTAAATCTAGATTAAAGACACATCTCTTCAGCCAAGCATTCACATAATCCATCTCATATCAGATCAATTGCACATGACTATCTTTGCTTAATGTTATGAACAGCAGCTATGCTAATTATTCTCCATTTGCTTTTCTGTTTTACCTCGGGACTAGAGAGTACATCAGTTTCAGTTTGGATCCAGCCTCTTAAGAAGACCTCAGATGACTAAAACTTTGGAAGAGACGGCGCCAACTCCTGCGATGACTTCAGAAGATGCAACATCTGGATCAACACGCACATTCACATTCTATAAATCCTAATTATTGTTAATATGTAATTCATTTTTCCAGGAGCTCTTTGCTTCTACCTCCAATTACATTGCTAACAGTGATTGTATGTTAATCGCCTAAATTATTACATTATTAGCTAACTGCAGTCTCCAAATTGTAATGTTGATATGCTTTCTCTGTAAAGCTGCTTTGAAACGATATGTATCGTGAAAAGCGCTATACAAATAAATGTGAATTGAATTGAATTGAAAATTGAATTAGTTGTGGCTTGGACAATTAATGATCATAATATAGGAAGTATACAACAAAATAATAACCCCCCTATTGATACTGCAACTCCTAAAAATATTCCTAATTTAAAAACCATGCTCCTAATGCTCCAAATTTTAAATCTAACCAATCCCATACTTTTTCATCTCTTCTAACATTTTTTGCAACTTTTGCTCTTAAACTTTTTATTTTAAGCATAGCTTTGCTAAACTTTCCTTCTGGTGCAGTATTATTTGGTATAAAAGTGCAGCACTGATCTCCAAACATAACACATACTTTGTCTGCTAATAGTCAATTAAGAGCTTGTCTATTTTGCCATGTTATTTTACTTGTTTCATGGAATTGTTCTCCTAATGCAGTTAAAGCATCATCAGTTTAATTGATAAATCTTTGCTGATTATAATAAATATAATTAATCCATTCTGTGTTTTTATTTTGTGAAATCCATATAAATATTGATTCAAATCCTGATAAAACTTCATTTCTTTATATTTTTCAGGTATTCCTCTAGGTTGACCAGTTAGATCTATTGTCACCTTAGGGTCTGGTTCATAAGCTCTTTTGGTTCTATTTTGTTTATTATAATCTATTTTATACCATTTTAGGATTTCTATTTTTCCTTCTCTTAATTTAATATTTGCATTTACATCCCAATATCTACACCAATCTCCCCAATGTGGTTCTACTAAAACGATTCTGATGTACAGAATTACCTATAAACCCTAAACACTTAGCTGAGCAATGAGGTCTCATAGAGGCACCTGCATGACAAAAGTTTCTATTAAATACAGCACATTTTTGATAATCATGTGGATTTGGAACTACTATTACCTTATTTAAAGGTGATTTAGAGCATAACAAACACTTATCCATTCCTTGCTCTATTACTGTAAATGTTGCCCATCTATACCATTCGTTGTTTTGTGCTATTTCCCAGAAAATATCTTTAATTCTATTATCTTCAATTTGTTCATCTTTAACATTTCTATGTTGTTTTGATATTTTTTGCTCATTAACCAATTCCTGTTCTATTTGGGTTATTATTGAGCTGTTGTTAGGACTATTTGAGAGCTGAAAAGTCAATAACTGGGAAATCTGAGTGGTGTTGATACCCGTAGCTTGAGCTTGAGCTTGTATCGTCAGATGCAATAAGCACATGATGATCATCAGGTGCATTAGTGGACGTATTGCTCTCATTTTGTTGGTTTTCTCTGCTGTGCTCAGCTCCCTGCTCATCTTGCTCTGAGTTTTCAGCATTCTCCATCCTTTCATTCTGTGTCTCTGGTCTTTCTGTATCACCTGTTTCACTTTGTTCTTCTTTTCTTTCCTTCCTTTCTTTGGGAACTCTTGTGCAGTGATTTAGATGATACCAGGCAGTTTTTCCTTCCACTTGAACTGCTGTTGGAGTTGCTGTCACAACTGTATAAGGTCCCTCTCTCCTAGGTTCATTCCACTTTCTTCTGAAGACCCTCAGATACACTTGATCCCCTGGAACAACTGGACAAGATGCCTCTGTCTCTTCACTAGGCTGCTTTCTCGTTTCTTGTAGTTATATAGCTTTATGTATGGCAGTTAGTTTCTTCATGTAAGATCTTAATTCCATTTGTAATTGTTCTAACGGAGGTCCTTTATAAGGACCTCTGCAATATGGCATGGGTCGACCCGTAAGCATTTCATTTATTGTTTTTGGTACAAACTTCACATGTGGACAAACAATTATTTACCATTGCATATGAATATGGAGACCAGTATTCCTGCTGCTTAATTTTCCTTAGACTATCACTTCCCCCCTTGCGCAGTGGTGAACACCACTCGCATCTTGAATAAAAATATTTAAAAATGCAATTGGCGCAACAATTTGTCCTTCATGTGATCATCAATTACCTTATGCCTCTTTTTTTTTTTTTTTTTGACCTCTCTTTGATGCTTCATAGAGAGTTTGTAAGGGTCAGCTTGTTGTTGAAATAATTTCATCTCAGTGATGTTTTAGTTCTATTTCCTTTTTATGAGCTTGACACATGAGAACTGCTAATCGTTTTGATAGCATCATATCAGACATTAATTGACCTATTTTTTCAGCACACTGACTGAGAATACCATCACTCAATATTTGACACCTTTCTTTTTCTTACTGCTTTAAGTGAATTGCATACACCATGAGCTTATGCTATTGTAAAAATATTTCCTATTTGTTCTTTTGCTAAGTGACACACAGTTGTTAGAGCTTATCGAGCAGGCTGTGCACAATGTTAGAATATTATAGTTAAATTATTTATGCGTCTTCTTACCTCTGAATATCCTGTATGATCTTTTATTCAGTCTTTAAAACTAGAACTATTTACATAATAAATAACTTGTTTCAGAGATTGGAGTATATTCAAGATCTGGTCGTAATTTATTAAATGGCAGTAAATTGTATGCACAATATTGTGGTTCACCTTTAAAATGTAAAAGAATCAATTCAGTTGGTTTACCTGTATTACATCATTAAATAGTAACATCGTAGTATGTTACCATTAAAACTTCTTAGAATTGCACTGCTGCCACCTGTGAATGAGACCTTAAACATTTCTGTTAGTGACAACATGTGGTAAATCATCTGCTTGTCTGGCTCATTGTCCTTCTTGATGTAACCTGTGGGATGTTCATGTGGGCTGAGTGCTGTCCTGGCCCTGTTTGGGGCTCTCTGCTTTTACTATCAACCAATTACACAATATGGATTTTTATCCTCTAATTTGCATTTTTATAATTTCTGAATTATTTGTTTTGAGTTGTATTATCACTACATAATTTCTTAAGCATTTGTTAAACACTCAACCCACTTTGATTCAGTTAAAACAATATTTTGTACTTCTGATAAAGAATCAGCTCCTTCATGATATGCTGAAAAGAAAGTTAGATGTGGGGTGAACAGAGCAAGCTTTCTTGATCTGCTTTCCCATGTTATACGCTGCGCAAGTGTGGCATTGCTTTTTTCTTTACTTTTCTTTTCTATTTTTTGCCACAACAATTATCCAGGAGCTGACCAGGATACTTGACCCACTTCATCCATGGTCTTATTTTTTTCTTTAATGGGCATAATTTGCCCTGTGGGCCCACATATTAAAACTTTATACACAGCTGTTTTGGCAAAATAATTGATTTGCCTCATTGTCTCTTCAGACACCTTTTCTCACTCATTCATACCATCATTCACAATCTTGCACACCCCCCAATGGCCATCATTCATCTTTTTGTTTCTGCCACAGTAGATCATGATCTAAATAGGGAACATACACTTTTAGCAGTGGAATTCCAACATCTCTGTATTTTTTAAAAAGAAAAAAAACTACAGGACATAGACACTGAAGCATTCCCCATGCAACAATGTCTAAACTTTCTCTAATTACTTCTAATAACTCTTTTAGAATGATCTGCCTAGGCATACTGCAATTGAGACAGCCAAATGTAATTTCTCAAATGCATTTTATCATTTTCCTAATATAGATTTTATCTTTCTTTCTTGTTGTTGCTCATGAGCTACTTTAAGAATAAGATTAGAGATCTCTGCATCTTCTTGGATCCATGGACAATAACATTTCTATCTCAGTGATGACAACAGTATGATTTCATAATAATGTTTGGAGTTCTTATTAATATTCTAATAAATTAATTGTAAACAAGATGGAATGACCAGTAAACTTTTTTTTTTTTTTCCTAAATCAAATTGTGCTCTTTCCCTTCAATTATAATTTTAATGTAACAATTATGTTTTTAATATAATAGCCCTCCCTATACCAAATCCAGCCTCAGTTTGTGAGTCAAACACTCAGTGCTGTCTTTCAATGAAGTTCCTCTCTCTCTTTTTACACAAGCTGGATTGGTTTCTACTATAAAAGCAGACAGAGAGTGTTAGTTTAGCATAGAATACAAAGAACTGCTGTAAGACCAGTGACTTCTCAAGATGAATTAAGTTAATATATATACTTAACAAAATTTGAAACGGTCTCTAGTGATCGTGTGAAGATGCCACACCTGTGCCCGTAAGGGAAGGGTTGTCAGAAGTCCTTCAGTTCAGACCATCAGTCTGTTGAAGCTGCTTGGCTGTTGGTCTATATGCGTCTTCAGCCTGTGAAGTCACTCAAAGGCATGGTGGTTTGGAGTGGAATGTAAGTTCTGCTGTTTCTTTGCCTCTTCTCGTGTTTGGCTGTGGATTAATCTTGCCACAGTTTTGCATCTCAGGATAGCCTCTTTGTCCTCAGGAAAAGTCTCCAGTGAACATTTCACCTTTTCCTAAAATAAATCAGTCTTTCTCATGAATCATGAATCAAATTGAACTTTCGTAAATTCTAATCTAAATAATGTCTGAGCAATCAGCTCTTTTTCTAAATTCACTAAATCTTTTATATCAAAAATCTCACTGGTTGAAAACAGCAGTTCCCTCATTCTGGGGTTTAGTGAAGCAAGTTCTTCATTTCAGGAAAAAGCAAAGCTAATTCTTCTTTGCAGTATGCAAAAATCTATCAGTAATAATCTATCTTTGATTATCTAAGTATACTAAAATTCAACAATTTTTCCTATTATATTATAATTATAATCTAATATAGTGGATAAAATTTTCCTAGCCATCATCAAGGAATTCCTTTCATTTTAATCAACCAATCTCATTTACTAAGATAGCTGTAAAATGTCTATGACTATTGCAACATTTCTTATACCTTGGTCATCCAATCTTGTTCTCATTCAGCACAAGTTATTTTAGTTAACACAAACCTAAATTTCTGCAATGGAATCATTTTTCATACTGTCCTCCTGGAATAATGAGATACAAATTTTTAACATCTGCAGATATATGACATAATATTTTAAGCATGTGCAAACTTATTATTTATTCATTTAGTTATTCAGTTATTTATTTATTAAATAAATATACATATATTATTATTTTATTTATTTTACTATACTATTCTTTTAAGCTAATATCTTGCAATATTTTCCTTTTTTCCTGCAATTCTCACAATTTTATATATAACTTTCTTTGTGAAATTGTTAATGCTAACCAATAAGTCTTTTTCTAATCTTTATTTATTTATTTAGTTCTTGGTGCAACTACACAAATTATTTATTTTATTAATAGTTTATTTTGCAAACCTAGTATCTTAACTAATTCTTGCTCACATTCACAACACTCACCACAGTCATCACATTCAAAAATTAAGTCCTTAATTAAGAAATGGGTCAACCTTTTTCTTTCACACTTGTCCCTATAGGGCTTAAAATCTTTTGTCCCCACAGGGCTCATACACTCATTTCTTTATTTTATCTATTTTTCTATGGACTGTAACTATTTTTCTTCTCATAGACTCTTTTCATTAACCAAGTATCAACTGTCACAATCCAGAGGAAAGGAGCTTATTTATAGATATTGGTATGCACACCTTCCACACACACACATAGGCCTGTCACACAGACACTAACACAGACTCCTAACTCTACACTCCCTGACACAAACTCCTGATTCTACATGCCATAAATAATACCATATATAAAAAACCATTATCTATCCATTCAGACCTCTGCTGATCAACAACAAAGCGGTATCATAGATAATCCTAGTCTCAACCATGCAGTCCTCTGTCGTCACAGAGCGGTATCTTGAGCTGGACAAGTCTACTACCCTTTGATCTTTCACAAAGTAATATAATAGTTAATGCATGCACACGTTTTTCCATCCGTGTGCATGCATTAACACAGATCCACTGATATCTTTATCAGTAATTCCTTTACCCAGGCCTGACACACTACATGCAAGTATTCTAGAATCAAAGATTATTTTCCTTTTAGTTCTTTGAATTTGGTGAAGCTTTCAGTAACTCACCACACTGAGCATCTCTGATGACCAACACAAGTATTTAAATAAGCATAAAACTGCTCACCTGTGGCCACTTTTTTCCTATGTTGGTCAATCAGCGATGCCCCACTCTGTGGTTTTCCTCAGCTGGTAGTTTCTTATTTTTGTAAAACAAAACACTTCTCAAAATCTTTGATTCAGAATACACACTTTATTACAAAGTGGAGCTGTTATGTCTGCAGAGGCAACAACTGTTCTTCCTTGCTTTCGGCTCATATTTATACCATGCGACATGATCCGAGGCCAAGTTATTTTGACCATATTTTTCTCTTTCTTCTAGCCTAAAATAGAATTTTCCATACTCATACACACATTCTTTATGATTAAAATTTCTGTATACACAGCAAACCTTCTTCAGAACCAGGCCTTATGCTACCATGTTCTCAGCACATGTAGGCCTACTTCTGACACACATATGATTTTAATTGTAAAGTAAAACACATCATATTATGCTATATTATGCTCACAGTACACGGTGCCCGGCCCCCCTCGGTGCCCTCAGGGGGCCATTCTGCCAACCCTGCCACCTTGCATGCTTCAGGGCGCAGCGGCTCTCAGCGAACGCATATCTCAGTGTCCACCCGGCACTGGCGCTGGGATGTTCGCTCCCCCCGGTTGCTCCCTGCCGGGTTGCCGCTTCAGGGCACCGGGCTGGTCACCCATCTAACACCAGAGGTCAGTCTCGAGAGACTAATTCCCTTAGTAGATTCATTGGCAGCGTGGAAACTTCTGTCAAACGTATCTCAATGGGTCCTGCGCACAGTAGAATTTGGGTACAGAATTCAGTTCGGGTTGCGACCGCCCAGGTTCAACCAGGTTTTGTTCACCGAGGTGAGCCCCGAGCAGGCTCTGGTTATGGAACAGGAAGTACAGACTCTCTTGTGAAAAGAAGCCATAGAAAGGGTTCCTTCTCCCAGCAGGGAGTCGGAGTTTTACAGCCGGTACTTCATAGTTCCAAAGAAGGATGGAGGGTTGCGTCCCATTCTAGATCTGCGCCTATTAAATCGCTCTGTCAAGAAGCTCAAGTTCAGAATGCTAACTCTGAAACAGATCGTGTCACAAATCAAGTCCGAGGATTGGTTTGTCACGATAGATCTGAAAGACGCATACTTTCATATATCCATCCTTCCTCAACACAGGAAGTTCCTGAGGTTCGCTTTCGGGGGCGAAGCGTACCAATATTGGGTTCTTCCCTTCGGCCTAGCTTTATCTCCCCGCACCTTCACAAAATGCGTGGATGCAGCTCTGGCTCCTCTGCGACTCCAGGGCATCCGCGTGTTGAATTACATAGACGACTGGTTGATTCTAGCACAGTCAGAAGAGTTGGTGGTTCAGCATCGAGATGCTGTTCTCGCCCATATGAAGCGTCTGGGGTTACGGCTAAATGCAAAGAAGTGTGCTTTCTCCAGCTCAGAGAACCTCTTTTCTAGGCGTAGTTTGGGATTCAGTGTCAATGCAAGCATGTCTGTCGCCAGCTCGCATAGAGGCCACTCTCACAGCCGTAAACAAGCTGAAGCTAGGCCAGTCACTCACTGTGAAACAGTTTCAGAGACTGTTAGGTCTGATGGCAGCTGCGTCCAACGTGATACCTTTTGGCCTGCTGTACATGAGACCTTTGCAGTGGTGGCTCAAATCCAAGGGGTTTTCCCCGAGGGGAAATCCGTTTCGCATGATCAAGGTCATGCGGCGATGCCTTCGTGCTTGTGTCATGTGGAAAAAACCCTGGTTTCTTTCCCAAGGCCCGGTGTTGGGGGCTCCTTGTCGTCGCTTAACGCTAATGATGGATGCATCTCTCACCGGTTGGGGGGCGATCATGAGTGGTCGCTCGGCTCAGGGTCTGTGGAGGGGTCATTATCTTTCCTGGCACATAAACCAGCTGGAGATGTTGGCTGTGTTCCTGGCACTCAAACACTTCCTCCCGGATCTCAGGGGCCATCATGTGTTGGTCCGCACAGACAACACAGTGGTGGTCTCCTACATAAACCATCAGGGGGGTCTGCGGTCGCGCCCCTTATGCAAGTTGGCACACCAGATCCTCCTGTGGGATCCTCCCTAAAATTCCTCACTCTAAAGACTCTTTTCCTCCTCGCTATCTCGTCGTTAAAGAGAATTGGTGGCCTACAAGCCCTTTCAGTCTCTCCCTCTTGCTTGGACTTCGCACCAGGCATGGTCAAAGCCTTCCTCTTTCCTCGGGAAGGTTATGTCCCTAAGGTCCCCACTAATGTGCCGGGCCCTATTATGTTGCAGGCCTTTTGCCCTCCTCCATTTCTGGATCCAGACCAGGAGAAACTTAATTTGCTGTGCCCTGTTAGGGCTTTGGATGCTTATGTCCACAGAGCTGCCCTGTGGCGTAAAACGGATCAGTTGTTCGTCTGTTTCGGGGCCCCACGTAAGGGGCACCCCGCATCTAAGCAAACCTTGAGCAAGTGGGTAGTTGAGGCTATCTCACTTGCGTATGAGTCTGCCGGTCATCCTTCTCCACTTAAGGTCCGTGCTCACTCTACATGGAGTATGGCGGCCTTCTCGGCCTTATTGTCTGGAGTGTCCCTCCAAGAAGTTTGTGATGCGGCAGGGTGGTCCTCGCCGCACACTTTTGTTAGGTTTTATAACCTAAATGTGGCCTCGACCTCGGGGTCAAGAGTGCTGGTGTCTTAGTGTGCGCTGAACAGTTTCACACAGACAGGCACTCAGTCTTATGGCGGCGTGGGTATCTCGTTCCCAAAGCGCTTGACGCAGCGGGAGTTCCCTTGAAAGGGAACGTCTCAGGTTACGTATGTAACCATGGTTCCCTGAGAGGGAACGAGACGCTGCGTCACGTTGCCATACTCCCTGCATGCCTGTGATCGACTTACTTCGAGTTTTCAGAAGCTAACACTGTTTGGTTCGGGTGTGCTTTATAGTTTCCTGGTCATGATGTCACCCGCCTATGATGTTCTGTCACGCCATTGGACAGATTTCACATGTGACGCATTCACGCAGAGGCGTTCCCAAAGCGTTTGACGCAGCGTCTCTTTCCTCTCAGGGAACCATGGTTACATACATAACCTGAGACATTTTCTCTTGATCATTTCAATCACGTTGAATGGAAATAATGCATTGATCTAGCTCATTTGTATGATGAATTGACAGTATTGTTTTATATAATTAATGTACATAAATGTTTCACTTTTTTTGACCCCAATAAAACATTTTATTTTTTTAGTTTCAAGTTGCCAGACATGATAAATATATATCTGTCCATTTAATGGGAATAGATTTTAAAATGTCTATAAAGACTTATTTTCTATTGTGGTATGAATAATAAAACATTTAAACTGTAAGCATAAGTTATTCATGTCATCTTTATTTATATAGTGCTTTATACAATACAGATTAAGATTATTTTTCTTACCCCAAATGGCAGATAATTTAGCTTGTTTTAAGCAAAAACTCACTTAATTTTGACAACCCCCCAGAAAATAAGGCATAATATCTCATGTTATTTTACTTATTTAGTAAATGCATCTTGATTTAAGAATTTATAGATATTTGGACTGACAACAAGACAAAAATAGTGAGTAAGAAAAACATTTTTTTCTCCCCAGTGTAGACAGTCTCTTGGATTGGATCTCAAAAGAATTTATGATGCTAACTGCAAATTCTTAACTATAAGCCATTGCAAATAAAAGAATAAAAGCTGTGCCCACTAGAGGGAGCCACATGACAAGAAATCTTTCAAGCCAGATGTTTTTTCTGTTAATAATTTCTATCACATTGAATAGAAATAAATGCATTGATCTAGTGCTTATAGATTATTAAATGTTTAACTTTTGTAGACCCCAACATTTAAACTGCAAGCACAAGTCAAGTCACCTTTATTTATAAAGTACTTTATACAATACAGATTGTTTCAAAACAGCTTTACAGTCATAACAGGAAAATGATTCAATGATGCAAACAGTTCATTTCAGTTGTACAGCAGCTCTAAAAGAAAATAGTGTCACCACCAAAAATACTCAAATTAAACTGTACAAAACATAAACATGCTGAGAGCAGCAAAATGAGACATTACCAGCGTTTGGCTTGACTAGCAACAGCCCTTGGCTGTCAATGGCCCGACTAGCCCCCCTCCCCCCAAACACCAGGGGCACATTCAAGCTCAAACCGGTGCGCAACGTTTTGCTACGTTTTCCGGGTTGAACGACATGTTTCCTGGAAACGGTGTGCAACGGGTTTGAGATACGTTTTCTCTTGTTTGGTGGGCGTGTCAGAAATGTCAGCCCAATCAGCTGCAAGATGTATATAAACCACGCGGTATTAAAGATACAGCACGCACAATGGGTATTAATGTAAGATAAAAATACTATACTTATATATTTTGCTGTTGTATTGTGAAGTGACACTTTCATAAACTTTTCTATACTCGTCTAATTATAAAATGGTAAATATTACAATATCATAGCACAACAACAGTGATCAGCAATAATGATAAGCCTAATACTCACAATAAAAATAATATAGATCATAACACAGTCTCGGAGGTAAGAAGTGGATTATCCTTCACCTGAAATGTTTGTCTTTTCATGCTGAAATGCAAGGCAAATGTTGTATCACAATAATTAGAAGTTTCCACAAATCCCTTCACTCGATTGGGATGTTCTCTTTTATTCTGGACAGCAAGGGCAGTGACTGTAACATCGAACGTATTTTGCAGTATTAAACACGTATTTATACCGATTTCATCAGGCTCCGAAAATACTTCAAAAAGAACACAAAGAATGGCCTTCTCAGCTGCCATAGTTGCAACTCTTGCGTCATCAGAACAGGGTGTTCAACGCACCACCGTTTCCGTTTAAAAGATGTTTTGCAACGTTTTGTCGGGGCTGTACGGTGGCGCATTGCTGCCACATACATATTATTTTTTCCACTCAATTATGTCGTTTAAACGACATCTTTTCTCGTTCAAACGACATCTTTTGTTGTTAAAACGACATATCTCATTAAAACCACATATTTTGTACATGACGTGTACGAAAAATACCTTTATCTGATCTGTAATAGAGCTTCTATAGCCTAGATCAGTTTATTAGTTCAATTCACATTTATTGTATAGCGCTTTTCACTGCAGTTTTAAAGCAGCTTTATAGGAAATGCATGTCAACATTACAATTTGGAGTAATCTGTTATTGTGCAAGTTATGTAATTTCAGAAATGTAGCCTATAGCTACATATGTAGGCCTAGTTAACTAACATATTAATTTAAACAATGGTAGAAACAATGAGCGATGTCCAGAAAAATGACTATATTAAACGCTGTAGCCTACTAATAAAGCATACTACACAGAAAAATTTGTTTGTGCAGAATTTGATCTTTTAATAGCCTATCACTTAGTAGGCTACATTAAGCGACGTTAAGCTTTTTATAATGGTTTTCTATAAGAGAAAAAACACTTAACGTAGGTCAATTAAACGAATTTGGTAAATGGTTTAAATGATTAATAGTTTATTAAATGGTTTATTAGCATGATGTTTACTAAGCTTGGTCTTTTATGTCACTGTCTTAAGCTATACATTACACAAGCATTAAGCTATAAACATGTAGCCTATAGGCTATTTCCACAGCAAATCCTTATGGTATTCAATACAAAACAAGACTGAAAAATGTTATAAAAAATATAAAATAATCATAAACAAATTATAGTGGCATTCATTACAAACAATATTTATTCAAAAGCCTAAACAAATTTATTTAAATCTAAACTGTTGGGCTCTCATTCGGCACAAATCCAATTGTTTCTATTAGCACTTGGACGTTAAAATATATTTACGCCTATTATGTTGTTAAACAATGCTTTCATGTCCCAAAACAGCATCCTTCACATGCGCAAAAACATGTTTGGAACAGGGTCGATTATTTCAATAGGGGGGCTCAGCCCCAAATGAGGGATTTAAAAAATATAGGCTATAGCCTGATAGGCCTTTTTAATAAATGTTTGTGCATGAACAATACATAGGCCTATATCAAGTCAATCCCTATTGAATTAATTTCTAATCATTCTAAATAACCTGCTAATATTCATGAATATTCTTTAAGAATATCAACAAACTTTAGGATATTTTAGGCTGTATTTGTCTAGATTGGCAATATGTGGCTAATATTTAGGCTACTTTTTAATATTTTTTCCAATAAATGTAATCTTTTAAACATTATTATTATTTTTTTTAACTCTGCATTTGTGCAGTAAAATTTACTTGAATGAATATTATAACAAAATGTAGCAATTTTAGGCTGTTTTTTTTTCTGTTCTTAAAATATAGGTTAGCTAATGAATGGCAATATAATTTATGTTTATTTTATAATTATATTTTGTATAGAACAATTTAAAGGATTTGTTGTGGAAATAGCCTATACATGGAAATAGCCTAAAATACATGTTTAGCATATTTTTTTGTAAAAACTTCGTTTTTACCGGCAGGCCCGGCTCCAGGTTGGCATAGGGGCATTTTAATCCCATGGGGGGCACCAACGTAGGCTATTTTAGTTCCCCTCGCACTACAAATCTTTTCAATTTAATGGTATTCAGAAAAACAGAACAAGAATGAAAAATATAATATATAAACGTCAAGCCAAAACGAATTAATTTAAAGCTAAACTGAAATAGAAACCCATTTGGCATAAATCCAAATGTTTTCATATGCAATATGTATTTGGATGCTAAATAGCCTATAGCAAATTTATTTTTTATAGCAATAGTTTATTATTTAAACGCTCTGATTATACGCAGACTATTTAAAATGAGCAGTGTAACTTTTTCTATATTTGGTTGACTGTATTTCACTTTGACAATAAACAGGCTGCGATGTCAAGTAGCCTAGCTAAAACTGAGCTTTGTGTGTGCGTGAGGCGCCGGAGCGTTCACTTGAATTTTCTTATAAAAGCGGAAACAACTTAAAATACTCAGACATTTATGGTCATAAGAGTAACACCATTCGAATCTGTGAAGGTATAACTATTATTTTTGTACACTCACAATAACATTGCTTGAAAAATAAAGACAAGCAATTCCTTTCCGTAAACTTGTTTCTCAAAAATGAGTCGAAACTCATCATAGTTGGTCTACATGTCGCAGTTTTTTTTTTTTTTTTTCATTTTCTTAATATGTTAATTATTTAAATTTAAAATATTTCGTGTATGCCTAGCTATATAGGAATAAGCTATTAATTCCTTTTATCTTGTTTTTTCTCCGTTCACATAAGCGCTGCATGTGATACAATGAATTCTCATGTTTTGTTGTTTCTTGTGCATATAGCTTAAGGCTAAAACTGTAATGAAGCGAGACTTAGGCAGGGATCCATTTGCAAGCTTTATTATAAGAGGACATGGTCGTACAGGCAGGGTCAAACGGGAACAAACAGGAACAGGAAGGGACAGGCAGAATCGTAGTCAGGATACAGGCAATGGTCAGGACAGGCAGATATCACTCACAAAACAGAATACCAGGCAAGGATCAAAGGCAGGCAGCAACGGGTCGATCACGGGTAACAGGCAGTAACGGGAACTGACAGGCAGACAGAATAATAAACGCTCAGAAATGCAACAACAGTTAACAAGACTTCGCAATGAGGTGGTGTGTGTGTAAGTCTTTTATAGTCCAGGTAATGATCTACAGGTGTGTGTGGCAATTGGTGTGGAGTGTGCATGTGATTGGCAGGGAGGATTATGGGAAATGGAGTCCAGGAACTGACAGGAACAGACGGTGATCGTGACAAAAACTAAACCCCTGGGATTTTTTTTTTCTTCACTCTAATTTCGTTTAGCCTAATGCTAATTTAACATAATCTTGTCGGTTAATGAAAGGATTGCATCGGTTGAAGGTCAGGGGGAAAAAAAGGAAATTATATTGAAAATATCATTTTCAACTAATATTTATATTTTCTTATATTTCAAGCTTATTTCGATTAGCATAAATATTTTAATAGTTTTGTTTTTTTAGTTAACTATAGGCTAATAACCTTGCCTAGGCAAAACATCCACAGAACTGCAGTACAGTCATTTTTCCAGCTGTTTAAGCCACGAATATTTACAAATATTCACAAATTATTAATGCCATCTGAGACACAATCTCTGACCGGGAGTCTCAGACTCATCGAGGCCAATAAACCTACAGCTGCAAACATAATTTACATTAGGCTACTTTTAAGAATAATGACACAAATGTTGGAAAAGTAATGTAGACCTTTTATGAGGTATTGTCTCCACTTTCATTTATCAGTTTTATTTTGATAAATAAGTCTATGACAATATAGCATTATTGTTGTAGCCTATCCGTAGCGCCAGGCCTGTTTACCGCTAGTCTATTTTAGCTACATTATTTCTGAATGTAGGCCTATAATAAAATGCGACTGAAACACCAATGAAAATTAGGCCTATCTGAGATTTTTTTTTCCTCTCAAAAACTTAATTCTGACTTGGTGCATGTGACAATCAGTTGCGAGTTATTTTCCAGAAAATAAGGAATGCTAAATGACAAAATTGTGCTTTATTAGGCTATTAGAAACTGCATATACGCCAATAAAACAATAATATTGTGTTCATTACTCCATGGGCACTGCCACCGATGCAGGCATCGAAAAGTATTTTACACTATATTTGCTTCTGCTTTTCGAGTGCGGAAGTGTGATAAAGGCACTGATCTAGGCTATATAAATTCTCTATTATAGATCAGATAAAGGTATTTTTCGTACACGTCACGTACAAAATATGTGGTTTTAATGTGATAATATGTTGTTTTAACGACAAAAGATGTCGTTTTAACGACATAAATATGTCGTTTTTACAAGAAAAGATGTCGTTTGAATGACATATGTCGTTTTTACAAGAAAAGATGTCGTTTTAACGACATAATTGAGTGGAAAAATAATATGTAAGTGGCAACAATGCGCCACCTTATGTTTTTGTTTCATGGCTGGTAAAAAATAGTTTTGGCCGGTAAATTTTTAAGTCACCGGCCATTGACAGGCGTGGCAAAAAGTTAGCACACAAGAGTTTAATCTAAGATGCATAGCACATCTTCCACAAAGGCAGCTCTCTCCGTAGGCTAAAGATTTGCCAATCATCGTCAAAGAGCTGTTTGCACTAGCCACAGACTGCAGAGTTTATAAAATATATTTTGTATATTTATACTGTGCAGTATTATATAAACAAATGTGTTGCAACTGGCTTGGCATACACTAACATGTGACAATATAAACTCAACTGTCCCTTTTTTCTTTATGAAGTCAGCTACTATTGCTTATTGTAATGTTATGCTGATGAAAAAAGGATTAGTTAAAAACACAAACTGCCACTATGCTTCTTCTATCTGAAATTTACCTCAGTTAAGGTCTCTTTGGATCTTGCACATTCCATCTGGCCGCCGCCATGCTCAAAGGCAAGATTAAATCAACGGATGCTGCAAGAATCTATTTCACTATCTGCTGCACTGTTATTCCTTACAGCTCCTGTTGAGAAAAAAAGGTGCAAAAAACATCTCCAACCTCCCGACTAATAAGCTCCTGAGTCCTGATTGAAAGTTCTTCTGTAATGTAGATCAATTAAGGGATAAACAGGTATATCAATGATTTAAATATCATTTTAAATTGATCAGAATCAGATCACATTATCCTTCAGAAATCATTCTAATATGCTGATTTGGTGCTCATGTAACATTTCTGATTATTATCAATGCTGAAAACGGTTGTGCTTAACATTTTTGTGGAGATACTTTTTTCAGGATTCTTTGATGAATAGAAAGTTCAATGAACAGCATTTATTTGCATTTATTAAATTAAGTTTATAAAAGCATTTACTAAAAAATAAATCTTTTGTTATGTCTTCTTTTAGCGTTGACTGTAACAATTAGCCTACACTGTTTTGAACATTGATAATAATCATAAATGTTTCTTGAGCAGCAAATCATCATATCAGAATGATTTCTGAAGGATCATGTGACACTGAAGACTGGAGTAATGATGCTGAAAATTCAGCTTTGATCACAGGAATAAATTACACTTTACTATAGAATGTAATAACATTTTACAATATTACTGTTTTTACTGTATTTTTGATTAAATGCAGTCTTGGTGAGCAGAAAAGACTAGTATCATTAGTTAGCATTAGTTGACATGAATTAAGAATGAACTGCACTTCTACATCATTAATCTTTTTTTAATGTTAATTTCAACATTTACAAATACATTATTAAAATCGAATGTTGTAATTGTTAACAGTAAAAATTAAAGCAGTTAAAATTCGTCAATTACATATCATTACAATCCTCTGGATCGTCTGCGTGTTAGCATGCCCTCTGCTGACATAAGAGTTAGCTAACATTACGATTCAATACCAATCTAATAATAAGCAATAAAAACTCCAAACCTTAAGTACACAATATAATTAATTCATTAATAGAACAGTTTGACCACACTGTGTGACTTACCTTGTGAAGTTTTTGAGGTAGGATACAGAGTGTGGCTGCCTCCTCTAAACTTCAGAGGAAAAAAAAAATCGTGCGCTCGTTTCCACGGATACGGAGGCTCTTCGTAACTATTATGTAAGCGATCTTTCACAATCTCATGAATAATGCTGCGTTCCAGGCAGGTTTTTGAGCCCGTAAGTCACAACTTCAAATCACGACTCACGACATTGTAGCGTTCCAGGCAAGTCAAGCCAAACTGCCTGAGTATAAACAAACCAGCATGGCGGACCGTACGGGGCTTATGCTCCAAGAGAAGCTGTTATACCTTTTATTTTACGTTATTTTACGGTACACTTGCATAAACACCGCATCCATAGGGGCTGCCATTGTTATTCCGCGGGCTATGTGACGTCAGAACCCGTAACTGGGAGTACATCAATCTAGTATGAGTTCACGGGTGGGAAGTCACGGGTGTGACTGCTGTTCCAGTGCACTTTCACGGGTAGAAGGTTGGAAAAACACGGGTTACGAGTTGCCTGGAACGCGGCATAAGTACAATAAAATGAAGGTGCGCATCACCACATTAATAGTCATGAGAAGGGTTACAAACAGTTAAGACAGGCAGTTACAACGTGACACAACACCTTTGTTTTATTTGAATTATTCATGATATAGTGACCCAAGCACTACGCTGAACTTACCTCATCAGTCATCATAAGCCAAAGACATTGACGGAAGGGTACCGCACACGGAAGAGCCACTTCTGCAGGAAACCGAATAGATAGATTTGGAGTGTAGGCTAATTGTTACGGAACTCAGACTCAGAGACGGAATAATAAGGTGAACAACTCAACGATGTTTTTAGCCTACACACAGGAACGATATGAAGACACAATGGTGAACAGATGCTCGAGAAAATCGCTGGAGAGGGAATGCATAGGCCTACTTGAGTTGTTTCCTATACATGCATGCTTATTCTGTCTTCTACTGCCTGTTTATTTTGTTGTAAAAAAAAAATTATAATATATTTTTTGTTTTATCAGTATCTTTTTTAATATATACAGTTGGTATGGAAAGTATTCAGACCCCCTTAAATTTTTCACTCTTTGTTATATTGCAGCCATTTGCTAAAATCATTTAAGTTCATTTTTTTTCCTCATTAATGTACACACAGCACCCCATTATTGACAGAAAAACACAGAATTGTTGACATTTTTGCAGATTTATTAAAAAAGAAAAACTGAAATATCACATGGTCCTAAGTATTCAGACCCTTTGCTCAGTATTTAGTAGAAGCACCCTTTTGATCTAATACAGCCATGAGTCTTTTTGGGAAAGATGCAACAAGTTTTTCACACCTGGATTTGGGGATCCTCTGCCATTCCTCCTTGCAGATCCTCTCCAGTTCTGTCAGGTTGGATGGTAAACATTGGTGGACAGCCATTTTTAAGTCTCTCCAGAGATGCTCAATTGGGTTTAAGTCAGGGCTCTGGCTGGGCCATTCAAGAACAGTCACGGAGTTGTTGTGAAGCCACTCCTTCGTTATTTTAGCTGTGTGCTTAGGGTCATTGTCTTGTTGGAAGGTAAACCTTCGGCCCAGTCTGAGGTCCTGAGCACTCTGGAGAAGGTTTTCGTCCAGGATATCCCTGTACTTGGCCGCATTCATCTTTCCCTCGATTGCAACCAGTCGTCCTGTCCCTGCAGCTGTAAAACACCCCCACAGCATGATGCTGCCACCACCATGCTTCACTGTTGGGACTGTATTGGACAGGTGATGAGCAGTGCCTGGTTTTCTCCAAACATACCGCTTAGAATTAAGGCCAAAAAGTTCTATCTTGGTCTCATCAGACCAGAGAATCTTATTTCTCACCATCTTTGAGTCCTTCAGGTGTTTTTTAGCAAACTCCATGCGGGCTTTCATGTGTCTTGCACTGAGGAGAGGCTTCCGTCGGGCCACTCTGCCATAAAGCCCCGACTGGTGGAGGGCTGCAGTGATGATTGACTTTCTACAACTTTCTCCCATCTCCCGACTACATTTCTGGAGCTCAGCCACAGTGATCTTTGGGTTCTTCTTTACCTCTCTCACCAAGGCTCTTCTCCCCCGATAGTTCAGTTTGGCCGGACGGCCAGCTCTAGGAAGGGTTCTGGTCGTCCCAAACGTCTTCCATTTGAGGATTATGGAGGCCACTGTGCTCTTAGGAACCTTAAGTGCAGCAGAAATGTTTTTGTAACCTTGGCCAGATCTGTGTCTTGCCACAATTCTGTCTCTGAGCTCTTCAGGCAGTTCCTTTGACCTCATGATTCTCATTTGCTCTGACATGCACTGTGAGCTGTAAGGTCTTATATAGACAGGTGTGTGGCTTTCCTAATCAAGTCCAATCAGTATAATCAAACACAGCTGGACTCAAATGAAGGTGTAGAACCATCTCAAGGATGATCAGAGGAAATGGACAGCACCTGAGTTAAATATATGAGTGTCACAGCAAAGGGTCTGAATACTTAGGACCATGTGATATTTCAGTTTTTCTTTTTTAATAAATCTGCAAAAATGTCAACAATTCTGTGTTTTTCTGTCAATATGGGGTGCTGTGTGTACATTAATGAGGAAAAAAAATGAACTTAAATGATTTTAGCAAATGGCTGCAATATAACAAAGAGTGAAAAATTTAAGGGGGTCTGAATACTTTCCGTACCCACTGTATATTGAAATACATCTACACACCACAAGTTGTCGTGTATGTTTATTACAATTTCAAACAGTAGAACTGTCACAAAAGGAACAGATCTATAAGAACCACTTCTTTTCTTGTTTATATATATATATATATATATATATATATATATATATATTACAGTCCTTGAAAAAAAAATACAGTGCTATTTATTGTGATTACGTTTGAAAAAGGTGTCACGTGTCTTGAGTGTGTCTGATTATAAGGCAGAGCCTAATGAATGCACTGAACTTTGAAAAACACTGCAGCATGGGCGAGGCTAGCCCCTTTTTAGGGGTGCTTCAGCAAAAAAAGAGGGGTGCTTTTTTTTTCTTTTACAAGGTTAAATAATGTCCAAAACATACTCCGTAGTTTGTGGTTTAAAATGTATGTGTTAAGGATGAAAATGAAAACACCCCCCTTAGCAAATGGTGTCATCCTCTTCTCTTCTTCTACTTCTCCTCTGTACCTGCACCGCTCAGCACGACCGTCATCCAGTGCAAAACACACGCAGAGTGAGAACCCGTTATGTAGTGTTGTGAATCAACTAAGTTGCTCCAAAGCTGTGTCTCACACTTCTTTCCTTTTACCTAAAGTTTGTCCGATTCCGAAACCATATCGGTGAGTACTGGAGTCAGTATCCTGAATCACCATGGTACACCTATAATAAGTGTTTATTTTCGGACTATTTTAGTCCAGCGGGTCGCCACCGCTGTGGAGTAGCACAGGACCTGGGTGACTCGTCCATAGTCATAAATGGAGAAAAGTAGCGCCGGTTACAATGTTCTTCCGCAAGACGCATGCAGTTCTGTTTATTAACTGCTAGAGCGTGAAACAAAAACAGCAGCGCGACAAATAAACTGTGTACCTGTGTAGTGCGTACGTGTGTCTCTGTTGTTAAAGTTTATCGTTAATTTGATACTCATTTTAACAATCGGGAGTCATGTAAACATGAAGCCCTGCCGTTTGGACCAGAGTGAAAACAAACGACATATCACTGTATACCACCAGTATGTGTGAAAACACTCACTGTGGCTTTTTAAATGAATTTTTATTCATTCCTAGATTTATATCTGTTATTTTTCAGTTGTGGCTGACTATCAAACTAGACAATAAAAGAAAGTTTAATGTTTTTCTTTTGCTGTATTTATTCATTCCTCACACACAGAGGATTTAACCTGAACCAGGCTTAACTCCTGAACTCCTAGCATTACTCTCTCTGTGTGTGTGTGTGTGTGTGTGTGTGTGTGTGTGTGTGTGTGTGGCCTGCCAGTGAGCAATGGACATAAGACGTTCTTTAAAAGAAAAAAGACAGATTCAGGTGAGAGACTAGGGACAGTCCATAATGACCTCTGTCTTGTTTTTTTGTTTTTGTTTTTTTGTTCTTCTGAAAAGTGTTAAGCAAGCTAAAGTAACAGATAATGCAAACCAGCTGTTGTTGTATCAAATTACTTATCTAGGCAATGGTCCCCTGCTTTTTTTATTTTTTTTTATTTATTTATTTCAAACCCACAATGGAGAATACAGCTTCTCTTGTGAAAGGAATTTGTCATTTAAAAAAGTTTCTAAGCCCAATAATAATAATAATAAAGACATTCAAAATTACATGCCTCTGTGTGCCTTTTGATCATATCCTTAGAATCTGTAAATGGTCTCCATAACATTTTTGTGACATGACAAACTGACCTCAACTCTCCTGCCAACAATATATTTGTGTATGATTGTCAGTGCCGAGGGAAAGAGAGGGAGATGGAGAAGGAGAAAGGGACAGGGAGAGCATGCAGGAAGAACCAGGTGAGGAAACAACAACAATACATTGACATATAGTGAATAGTGGCAAGGAAAACAGTAACTACTCATACACCTATACTAACTTATTGGCATTAAGTAGCCTATATTACACTTACTTTTTGTAACATATTTTTTGTTTTTGTGTGAAAAGAGGGTGGGTGGTGGCAGTGGGGCTCATTGGGTGCTCAGCACCCCTAAAGCTCTGACCCTAGAATCGCCCCTGCACTGCAGAATAATACACAAAGCTATCTCAGATTGATAGTGCTTAAGGGTGATGTAAGGATAACAAATATTAGTGCATAGGGGTTGAGTTATAAAAACAGAATATTGATTTACTTTTTAATGTCAGTAAACAATTTCTTCTTATTTATTAAATCCAATTGCCTGGATTTAATAAATAAGAAGAAAATATAGCAGACAAAATCCTGACATGGAAGCGCCGGCGCGTCTTATAGGCTAAATGAACCGAAACTGCATATGGGCTGCTTGACTCGAAGACGTGAGAAATATATCTATTTAAAGCGTGAAATGTCTACTTTTAAACGAAATAATTCAAACCGAAAAGAAATAGGCTACTCTGATTATGTAGGCCTAATCAGAATGAAATGTGCATCTCTGCAGAGATGATGAGAGTCAGCAATGTCAACATCTTTGCAGCCGACACTGATTGAGAAAACATTATTTTGTTAATTAACAATTAAAATGTCTCCCTGTTTTTATTGTCACATTCATACTCATTACTTTTGCCGGTTCTTTATGGCAAGCTTTATGCGTGCGCTTGAGTGCTATAGCCTTTATTAAGTAAACGCGCATTATTATGGTTTATTCTCTCCAGTATTTAAGAAATTAAATGAAATTAAATGTGATTAGTCAACTATTATCTTAAATGAACTAATACACTCAAAAAAATATTTAACCCCAAAAGATAAAACTTATGTAATTCAATTGCATATAAAATTTCCATCCAATTTAATCGCATAAATCCAACGTAAAAACGTTAAGACCTTAAACCCCCCCCCCCATCATCTATAACATCTATAATCTCAGTATTGATCGGGTGACTATCCGTTTTAAACAGTTTATTGAACAGGCTGATCGCCTGATACGATGTCACACACACACACATATACGAGGCGAGGCGAGCCTCTTAAAGCAGCCGTGAGTTGAGCACATCTTTTTAGGCTTTTTGTAAAAAAAAGGCCACCCTTCGGAAATGGACTCTACCAAACTCCCCCGCCTCTGTTCGTGACTTGGACTGTTCCAGACTTTCCGGGGAGTTGGAAAACAAGATGTTATGGAGAGAGGCTGCGTAGATGTGCTTGTTTATTGTAAATAAGTTAAATTCGTCAGAAGTGTTGCAATCCAAAGATTAAGGATTATGTGTGTGCGTGCAACTAATTGTAAGTACATATGCATATTTATAATACGTTGATGAGAGAGATTAAAGATCGCTATCGCGGCATTCCGCCTAAATGTTTAAATTGTTAAATATGTTTGCACTTTATTGTCGCGTTAATTTCACATGATCCTCCCGTGTTATTTATCTGGACAGTATTTAATGTTAGATCTGTATTAGATAGTATAGGATTAAAACGTGTTTCAGTGAACATGTACAGGCATGTTTATCTAGTGAGTTAGACGCATGCGCTGTTGGCACTATATGCGCTGGGCACGCAGTACAGTATTATAATCATTTGTAGAGAGTTTGTATTTGTGAATATATATAATTCACTTTATGTCTAGATTTCTAATGCCCTTTACCATGCTAATTATATTTATAACCAGCATTCAAGTACTGATTTATAGATCTAGTAGTCTACTGTTCATAGGTCTGAGATTGTACAATTGTTTATTTATATTTTGTATATTGTTTGTTTACAGAACCACACACACAACTACGTGAAAATTGCACAATAAATCATCTACAAGTACCCCTGGTGTGAGACGTAATGTTCTAACCGGACATCCTGTGGCCGTTCAATTACTCTGAACCAAACAAGAGTGAACAGTAGTTTTTTTCACTTTTTAAATAAAAACATCTAGAATCTCAGTATTAATCGGGTGACTATCTGTTTTAAACAGTTTATTGAACAGGTTGATCGCCTGAAACGATGTCACACACACACACACACACAGGCGAGGCTAGCCTCTTAAAGCAGCAGTGCGTTGAGCACCTCTTTTGAGCCTTTTTAAATAAAAACATATGGAAGCTCAGTATTAATCAGGTGACTATCTGTTTTAAACAGTTTATTGAATAGTTTGATCGCCTGATACGATGTTACACACACTCACACACTTGCGCACACACATACGAGGCGAGGCGAGGCGAGCCTCTTAAAACAGCCGTGAGTTGAGCACCTCTTTTAAGCCTTTTTAAATAAAAACATCTGGAATCTCAGTCTTGATCGGGTGACTATCTGTCTGAAACAGTTTATTGAACAGTTTGATCGCCTGATACTATGTTACACACACTCACACACTTGCGCACACACATACGAGGCGAGGCGAGGCGAGCCTCTTAAAACAGCCGTGAGTTGAGCACCTCTTTTAAGCCTTTTTAAATAAAGGAACATCTGGAATCTCAGTCTTGATCGGGTGACTATCTGTTTTAAACAGTTTATTGAACAGTTTGATCGCCTGATACGATGTTACACACACTCACACACTTGCGCACACACATACGAGGCGAGGCGAGGCGAGGCTCTTAAAACAGCCGTGAGTTGAGCACCTCTTTTAAGCCTTTTTAAATAAAGAAACATCTAGAATCTCAGTATTAATCGGGTGACTATCTGCTTTAAACAGTTTATTGAACAGTTTGATCGCCTGATACGATGTTACACACACTCACACACTTGCGCACACACATACGAGGCGAGGCGAGGCTCTTAAAACAGCCGTGAGTTGAGCACCTCTTTTAAGCCTTTTTAAATAAAGAAACATCTAGAATCTCAGTATTAATCGGGTGACTATCTGCTTTAAACAGTTTATTGAACAGTTTGATCGCCTGATACGATGTTACACACACTCACACACTTGCGCACACACATACGAGGCGAGGCGAGGCTAGCCTCTTAAAGCAGCCGTGAGTTGAGCACCTCTTTTAAGCCTTTTTAAATAAAAAACATCTAGAATCTCAGTATTAATCGGGTGCCTATCTGTCTGAAACAGTTTATTGAACAGTTTGATTGCCTGATACGATGTTACACACACTGACACACTTGCGCACACACATACGAGGCGAGGCGAGGCGAGCCTCTTAAAGCAGCAGTGAGTTGAGCACCTCTTTTAAGCCTTTTTAAATAAAAAACATCTAGAATCTCAGTATTAATCGGGTGCCTATCTGTCTGAAACAGTTTATTGAACAGTTTGATTGCCTGATACGATGTTACACACACTGACACACTTGCGCACACACATACGAGGCGAGGCGAGGCGAGCCTCTTAAAACAGCCGTGAGTTGAGCACCTCTTTTAAGCCTTTTTAAATAAAAAACTTCTAGAATCTCAGTATTAATCGGGTGACTATCTGTCTTAAACAGTTTATTGAACAGTTTGATCGCCTCATACGATGTTACACACACTTGCGCACACACATACGAGGCGAGCTGAGCAGAGCCTCTTAAAGCAGCCGTGAGTGGAGCACCTCTTTTAAGCGTTTTTAAATAAAAACATCTGGAATCTCAGTCTTGATCGGGTGACTATCTGTTTTAAACAGTTTATTGAACAGTTTGATCGCCTGATACGATGTTACACACACTCACACACTTGCGCACACACATACTAGTCGAGCCGAGCAGAGCCTCTTAAATCAGCCGTGAGTTGAACACCTCTTTTAAGCCTTTTTAAATAAAAACATCTGGAATCTCAGTCTTGATCGGGTGACTATCTGTTTTAAACAGTTTATTGAACAGTTTGATCGCCTGATACGATGTTACACACACTCACACACTTGCGCACACACATACGAGGCGAGGCGAGGCGAGCCTCTTAAAGCAGCAGTGAGTTGAGCACCTCTTTTAAGTCTTTTTAAATAAAAAACATCTAGAATCTCAGTATTAATCGGGTGACTATCTGTTTTAAACAGTTTATTGAACAGTTTGATTGCCTGATACGATGTTACACACACTCACACACTTGCGCACACACATACGAGGCGAGGCGAGGCGAGCCTCTTAAAGCAGCCGTGAGTTGAGCACCTCTTTTAAGCCTTTTTAAATAAAAAACTTCTAGAATCTCAGTATTAATCGGGTGACTATCTGTCTTAAACAGTTTATTGAACAGTTTGATCGCCTCATACGATGTTACACACACTTGCGCACACACATACGAGGCGAGCTGAGCAGAGCCTCTTAAAGCAGCCGTGAGTTGAGCACCTCTTTTAAGCCTTTTTAAATAAAGGAACATCTAGAATCTCAGTATTAATCGGGTGACTATCTGTTTTAAACAGTTTATTGAACAGTTTGATCGGCTGATACGATGTTACACACACTGACACACTTGCGCACACACATACGAGGCGAGGCGAGGCGAGCCTCTTAAAACAGCCGTGAGTTGAGCACCTCTTTTAAGCCTTTTTAAATAAAAAACTTCTAGAATCTCAGTATTAATCGGGTGACTATCTGTCTTAAACAGTTTATTGAACAGTTTGATCGCCTCATACGATGTTACACACACTTGCGCACACACATACGAGGCGAGCTGAGCAGAGCCTCTTAAAGCAGCCGTGAGTTGAGCACCTCTTTTAAGCCTTTTTAAATAAAGGAACATCTGGAATCTCAGTCTTGATCGGGTGACTATCTGTTTTAAACAGTTTATTGAACAGTTTGATCGGCTGATACGATGTTACACACACTGACACACTTGCGCACACACATACGAGGCGAGGCGAGGCGAGCCTCTTAAAACAGCCGTGAGTTGAGCACCTCTTTTAAGCCTTTTTAACTAAAAACATGTAGAATCTCAGTATTAATCGGGTGACTATCTGTCTTAAACAGTTTATTGAACAGTTTGATCGCCTGATACGATGTTACACACACACACACACACTTGCGCACACACATACGAGGCGAGGCGAGCCTCTTAAAGCAGCCGTGAGTTGAGCACCTCTTTTAAGCGTTTTTAAATAAAAACATCTGGAATCTCAGTCTTGATCGGGTGACTATCTGTCTTAAACAGTTTATTGAACAGTTTGATGGCCTGATACGATGTTACACACACTCACACACTTGCGCACACACATACTAGTCGAGCCGAGCAGAGCCTCTTAAATCAGCCGTGAGTTGAACACCTCTTTTAAGCCTTTTTAACTAAAAACATCTGGAATCTCAGTCTTGATCGGGAGACTATCTGTCTTAAACAGTTTATTGAACAGTTTGATCGCCTGATACGATGTTACACACACTCACACACTTGCGCACACACATACGAGGCGAGGCGAGGCGAGCCTCTTAAAGCAGCCGTGAGTTGAGCACCTCTTTTAAGCCTTTTTAAATAAAAAACATCTAGAATCTCCGTATTAATCGGGTGCCTATCTGTCTTAAACAGTTTATTGAACAGTTTGATCGCCTCATACGATGTTACACACACTCACACACTTGCGCACACACATACGAGACGAGGCGAGGCGAGCCTCTTAAAGCAGCCGTGAGTTGAGCACCTCTTTTAAGCCTTTTTAAATAAAAAACATCTAGAATCTCCGTATTAATCGGGTGCCTATCTGTCTGAAACAGTTTATTGAACAGTTTGATTGCCTGATACGATGTTACACACACTGACACACTTGCGCACACACATACGAGACGAGGCGAGGCGAGCCTCTTAAAGCAGCCGTGAGTTGAGCACCTCTTTTAAGCCTTTTTAAATAAAAAACATCTAGAATCTCCGTATTAATCGGGTGCCTATCTGTCTGAAACAGTTTATTGAACAGTTTGATCGCCTCATACGATGTTACACACACTTCCGCACACACATACGAGGCGAGCTGAGCAGAGCCTCTTAAAGCAGCCGTGAGTTGAGCACCTCTTTTAAGCCTTTTTAAATAAAGAAACATCTAGAATCTCAGTATTAATCGGGTGACTATCTGCTTTAAACAGTTTATTGAACAGGTGGATCGCCTGATACGATGTTACACACACTCACACACTTGCGCACACATATACGAGGCGAGGCGAGGCTAGCCTCTTAAAGCAGCCGTGAGTTGAGCACCTCTTTTAAGCCTTTTTAAATAAAGGAACATCTGGAATCTCAGTCTTGATCGGGTGACTATCTGTTTTAAACAGTTTATTGAACAGTTTGATCGCCTGATACGATGTTACACACACTCACACACTTGCGCACACACATACGAGGCGAGGCGAGGCGAGGCTCTTAAAACAGCCGTGAGTTGAGCACCTCTTTTAAGCCTTTTTAAATAAAGAAACATCTAGAATCTCAGTATTAATCGGGTGACTATCTGCTTTAAACAGTTTATTGAACAGTTTGATCGCCTGATACGATGTTACACACACTCACACACTTGCGCACACACATACGAGGCGAGGCGATGCTAGCCTCTTAAAGCAGCCGTGAGTTGAGCACCTCTTTTAAGCCTTTTTAAATAAAAAACATCTAGAATCTCAGTATTAATCGGGTGCCTATCTGTCTGAAACAGTTTATTGAACAGTTTGATTGCCTGATACGATGTTACACACACTGACACACTTGCGCACACACATACGAGACGAGGCGAGGCGAGGCGAGCCTCTTAAAGCAGCCGTGAGTTGAGCACCTCTTTTAAGCCTTTTTAAATAAAAAACATCTAGAATCTCAGTATTAATCGGGTGCCTATCTGTCTGAAACAGTTTATTGAACAGTTTGATTGCCTGATACGATGTTACACACACTGACACACTTGCGCACACACATACGAGGCGAGGCGAGGCGAGCCTCTTAAAGCAGCAGTGAGTTGAGCACCTCTTTTAAGTCTTTTTAAATAAAAAACATCTAGAATCTCAGTATTAATCGGGTGACTATCTGTTTTAAACAGTTTATTGAACAGTTTGATTGCCTGATACGATGTTACACACACTGACACACTTGCGCACACACATACGAGGCGAGGCGAGCCTCTTAAAGCAGCCGTGAGTTGAGCACCTCTTTTAAGCCTTTTTAAATAAAAAACATCTAGAATCTCAGTATTAATCGGGTGCCTATCTGTCTGAAACAGTTTATTGAACAGTTTGATTGCCTGATACGATGTTACACACACTGACACACTTGCGCACACACATACGAGGCGAGGCGAGGCGAGCCTCTTAAAGCAGCAGTGAGTTGAGCACCTCTTTTAAGTCTTTTTAAATAAAAAACATCTAGAATCTCAGTATTAATCGGGTGACTATCTGTCTTAAACAGTTTATTGAACAGTTTGATCGCCTCATACGATGTTACACACACTTGCGCACACACATACGAGGCGAGCTGAGCAGAGCCTCTTAAAGCAGCCGTGAGTAGAGCAGCTCTTTTAAGCCTTTTTAAATAAAGGAACATCTAGAATCTCAGTATTAATCGGGTGACTATCTGCTTTAAACAGTTTATTGAACAGTTTGATCGCCTGATACGATGTTACACACACACACACACACTTGCGCACACACATACGAGGCGAGCTGAGCAGAGCCTCTTAAAGCAGCCGTGAGTTGAGCACCTATTTTAAGCATTTTTAAATAAAAAACTTCTAGAATCTCAGTATTAATCGGGTGCCTATCTGTTTTAAACAGTTTATTGAACAGTTTGATCGGCTGATACGATGTTACACACACTGACACACTTGCGCACACACATACGAGGCGAGGCGAGCCTCTTAAAGCAGCCGTGAGTGGAGCACCTCTTTTAAGCGTTTTTAAATAAAAACATCTGGAATCTCAGTATTAATCGGGTGCCTATCTGTTTTAAACAGTTTATTGAACAGTTTGATCGGCTGATACGATGTTACACACACACACACACTTGCGCACACACATACGAGACGAGCTGAGCAGAGCCTCTTAAAGCAGCCGTGAGTTGAACACCTCTTTTAAGCCTTTTTAACTAAAAACATCTAGAATCTCAGTATTAATCGGGTGACTATCTGCTTTAAACAGTTTATTGAACAGTTTGATCGCCTGATACGATGTTACACACACACACACACACTTGCGCACACACATACGAGGCGAGCTGAGCAGAGCCTCTTAAAGCAGCCGTGAGTTGAGCACCTATTTTAAGCATTTTTAAATAAAAAACTTCTAGAATCTCAGTATTAATCGGGTGCCTATCTGTTTTAAACAGTTTATTGAACAGTTTGATCGGCTGATACGATGTTACACACACTGACACACTTGCGCACACACATACGAGGCGAGGCGAGCCTCTTAAAGCAGCCGTGAGTGGAGCACCTCTTTTAAGCGTTTTTAAATAAAAACATCTGGAATCTCAGTCTTGATCGGGTGACTATCTGTCTTAAACAGTTTATTGAACAGTTTGATGGCCTGATACGATGTTACACACACTCACACACTTGCGCACACACATACTAGTCGAGCCGAGCAGAGCCTCTTAAATCAGCCGTGAGTTGAGCACCTCTTTTAAGCCTTTTTAACTAAAAACATGTAGAATCTCAGTATTAATCGGGTGACTATCTGTCTTAAACAGTTTATTGAACAGTTTGATCGCCTGATACGATGTTACACACACACACACACTCACACACTTGCGCACACACATACGAGGCGAGGCGAGGCGAGCCTCTTAAAACAGCCGTGAGTTGAGCACCTCTTTTAAGCCTTTTTAAATAAAAACATCTGGAATCTCAGTCTTGATCGGGTGACTATCTGTTTTAAACAGTTTATTGAACAGGTTGATCGTCTGAACCCAGATAGCACACATACATGTGGCCGATGTCGGCCCCAGAGCGGAACGTCGGGCTCATATCTATAACATCTAATAAGGATCGGCCAGGCATAGGCGCGTGTCTTCAGTCAGTGCTCTATTTCCAGCTCGTCGGCTTTGTGTCGGATCACAACTGCAGGCCGATGCCGCGCTTATCTGTTTGCGCGTGACCATTCATCTCTGCAACCGACGAGAGAAATGGCGACTCCGGCGACATCTGTGGTTTTCAGGTAAGTTTTCACTTTAAGTGAATTAGAAAAATCTTTTGTTAGTTCTGTGACACTTAAAAGTTACTAAGGCACTCGGTTTACTACAGGCAGTTTGTAATCACAATTTCTCGGAGCCGAAGGGCCAGATGAGCAGCGGAATGCTAGGTCAGCCCAGCTTGTTTAGCTCAGAAAAGTTTTTGTAAGCAGCCAAATTATCTGAACATATCTCGTCCTCCGCAAAATAAACGGATCAGGTCATAAACCGGTAATGGTAGATATTTATTTATGTAAATGCTGCGTGACTTTGACGTGTTTTAATGGGTGCGCGCGTTTTGAACATTCAAACACTGGAGAAGTTACCATGGTAACGGGCGGCACAGCAGTAACGGACAAGCTGCAAAATCTCCATCTCTCGCTGTTGTTTTCTCTGCTTTCGGGTGAGTTTAGTCCTCAAAATCACATAAATAATATAAAACTGTTCTGGATACGTTTCTTACCTGTAATTGACACGCTTCTGTCGAATGTTTACTTTACTGAAATAGTTTATTTTCTTCGAAAAAGTCCGTTAGCATAACCGTTTTCGGAACTGTTTGGCTAATGTACTGAGCTCTTATGAAAGTTTGCGTTTTTAATCACTTCTTTATGTTCAGAAGAGAGGCTTTGATAGTTTTGTTAAGGTTTTGTTGGTAATTTGTCAATGGGTAATTGGAAGTGAGCTAATTTATTTAAACTGCTGTACTGACATCCCTTACAGGAAGCGCGAAAGTCAAATGAAACGCAATGAAATGATCTTTCATGGTATTATAGATATTTTAGTTGAAATCCGATGGCTCCGTGAGGCCTTCATAGGGAGCAATGACATTTCCTCTCTCAAGATCTATAAAGGTACTAAAACATATTTAAATCAGTTCATGTGAGTACAGTGGTTCAATATTAATATTATAAAGCGACAAGAATATTTTTGGTGCGCCAAAAAAAATTTAAAAAAATAATGACTTATTTAGCGATGGACAATTTCAAAACACTGCTTCATGAAGCATTGGAGCACAATGAGCACAGTGTATCGAATCTGCTGTTCGGAGCGTTATTTCAGCCGTTGGCAGTTTGACACGCGATCTGAATCATGATTCGATACGCTGATTCATAACGCCCCGATGCTTCATGAAGCAGTGTTTTGAAATGTGATTTTGAGGACTAAACTCACCCGAAAGCAGAGAAAACAACAGCGACAGACGGAGATTTTGCAGCTTGTCCGTTACTGCTGTGCCGCCCGTTACCATGGTAACTACTCCAGCGTTTGAATGTTCAAAACGCGCGCGCCCATTAAAACACGTCAAAGTCACGCAGCATTTACATAAATAAATATCTACCATTACCGGTTTATGACCTGATCCGTTTATTTATCCGTTACTGCTCAGGAAATGTCATTGCTGGCTATCGGATTTCAACAAAAATATCTCAATTTGTGTTCCGAAGGTTAAGGAAGGTCTTACAGGTGTGGAACGGCATGAGGGTGAGTAATAAATGACATAATTCTCATTTTTGGGTGTACTAACCCTTTAACCCCTGGTTGTTTCAGTGAGAGTGTCTGTGAAAAGCCTTTAGGGTAAAATAATCAGCGAAATGAGATTAGGTGACAAATGTTATATTGTTTGTATTTATGATAAACTATTATGATAACAGGATGTTATGGTCATTAATATATTTTCTCTAGGTCCTTTTTGAGTTATTTATTTGTATGTATTTTTTACTGATACATTCTTAAATACGTTTTACTAAATATTTGGTAACACTTTACAAGAAGTTTCATTAGTTAAACATTAGTTAATTATTAACTAACATGAACTAACTATGAGCAATACATTTGTTGCTGTATTTACTAATCTTCGTTAATGTTAGTTAATGAAAATACAGTTGTTCATTGTTTGTTCATGTTAGTTCACAGTGCATTAACTAATGTTAACAAAATTTTAATAATGTATTAGTATCTAAGTTTAACTAATGGACCTTATTGTAAAGTGTTACCAAATACTTTAAATGCTGACTGGTTCAGGGGGTCAAGAACTTTAGGCATTTAAGTTATTTTTCACATAAATCTGGTCAGCTTACACACTGCTCATACTCTTAGCCTCTAAAATGTATGAATTGAATCACCAATACAATATCAGGTGGTAAGGATGTCATTAGAGTTCTTACAATTATGGCTGTGCTCTTGTTACCAGATGAGATGTGATCCCCAGCGTTTGGCGCTGAGATTCTTCAGGACAAAGGCCTTGATGCCATGAAGATGGTGAGTTTCCCCAATAGCTGCCACTACCCAGATCAAGAGACTGTATTAGTCTATCTGTATTAGTCTATTTTGATAGGTATGTATGTTATGAGTCTTTTCTTTTTCATTACAGCTCATAACTGACAGGCTTTCCTGTGTAAACCATCATATTTATCCAAATGAGGTTTGTAAATGCATGAATTCTTAATATTTTATATTAATCATTAATTTTGAATAAAAATTACGTATAGAAGAAAATGTGACAAGGCCTCTCACAAAATGCCATATTAAAGGAATATTCAGAGTGCAAGTCAAAACTGTTTCTTTTGGGCAATATTATGCTACAAAAATCATCTATTGAGCTAAAGTTAAATTGAACCTGGAATGTTGATTTATGTTACCATGCGATACTTTGTAATGGGCATGTACAATGGATTTTGAACTGTACTATTTTTATTGCAGGGTCTCTGGGATCCCCAGCTGAAGGCATGAAGACATCAGATCTTGGCCTGGACAGATGTACCAACAGTACACCACACCGACCTCTGCTTTTGCATGGATGGCTGATTACTACCATGTTCTGAGAGGGTATTACTATAGCAAAACTGAGCACCTGTGACAGTGGGATTTCTAGTTGTAAAGAATATTCACACAATGTTTTTTAGAAGTTGCAAACTTTTCTCTCTCTTTCTCTCTTACAAACAACACAACAGTTAAACCTTTTCAAATTCTTTTCTGGTGGTGCACAAGTCCTATTCTTCGAAACAGAAATTAAGATATTCATATGCTCACATTTAAGCTGCGGACACACGACTTTGAGCATGCAAAATTTCTTCAGACACTGTAACTGGCGTGATATGACGTCTGCAGAGTCTTTTTATAAACATGAATTCAACATTTAACAAATAGTGTATTCAAAATGTAAAAATATACAGTCTACTCGACTTTACTACATTTTTTTTTTTTTATTTAGCCAAGAGGTCACACCTTCATGTAGCGATTTTGTACTCTTTACACATAGTCGTGTGATGTGAATTCACAGGTCAGAGTTCCAAACCAAACTTTTTGCATGAGCTTGCGTTTCTAGTCTCCTGCATTTGTGTGCATATGAATGGAGGTCAATGGAATGAAAAGCGTAGTGTGACTGCACCTTTATTCTACAGTTGCAGCACACCTGTATCAAAAGTGTGAAGTCATGGACAGATTTTATTTGTGAACTGATATGCGAGATCTCACATATGACACATCAGTATGTGACAGCCCACTCAAACACGTGCTCTATCCAGCGATAAACATGTTCTTGTCGTTATTAATCAATCAGTAATCAACACAGCACCACCCCGAAATTGCCTTGCACTGTAGAATTATGGTTTTGGCAAGAGATGAAAAATAGCCAATTTATTATAAATGCTACTATTTTACAATTAATATTTAAGACTGTTAGAGAGGGATAGAAGCCATTTTTATGGATGATAGGATTTTTTCATTACAGGTCATTTATTTGAATGATCAGCAAAAATTTGAGCCTATGAGTTTAATAATTTGAATTCGTAGAATAAGATTAGTACAAATTTAACTGTTGTGTTTGTGAGAGAGAAAAGAAAACTACAATCCTAATACATTTTCTCAGTGACTACTGAAATATTCTGTACAAATTCCACTGTCACAGGTGCTCAGTTTTGCTACAATAATACAATATATTATACAGCACATGCATAATTTGAGACAATATTCTGATTCTCATTTTACCAATGACAAACCACGTCTATCTTATTAACAACTATTCATTTTGTGTATAATCAATATCTAAACAAGTGATATTTAGTTGTTAACGAGGGATTGGCTGGACTCTGCTGACCCAATCAGTATTTCTCGTCCAATGGTCATACTTTAATTTTCCAGTTTCTCTATTATTGCATCCTTCTCATGGGCATTTCATGACTTTTCAGTGTGGGTTAAACCTATTTTTTGGCCCATAATATGTTTTTTTTTTTTTTTTTAAAGTAATTAAAAATAGTTTTGTCTATGCTATTGAAATTGTGGGTTACATCTTTGTCACCTTTTCACCCAAGGAGTTTACATTCCTGATAATACAAGAGCGAGGAACTTACATTTTAATTACAAAGGAAAACCAATTCATCTGCTATATTCTTCTGTCCTCCATTTTCAAGGGTAAGATTTCTTTATAAACCATCTACTCACCCATATGTCTTTATTTTTGTGGAACACAAAAGGAGAGAGTCACTTAGTCTCCGTCACCTTTAGAAAAGAAACTGATAGTGAATTGTGACTGAGGCTGTCAGTCTCTTGATGTTCTGTCTTACATCTCCTTTAGTGCTCCAATAAAAATAACATGTTTGGTACAAAAGAACATGACCAGTTTTGTTCATGAGTAAATATTGCTTTTAATTTTTTAACTTGAGACTGTTTAGCCTGTAATTTTCTGTATACCTCTGCGTGTATCTGAATGTAAATGCCTTCTCTGTTAGTCATATTGACGGGTTGTATATAGGAGGATGTATGCCTTAAACATGCAGGCTATCTGTAACTGTATTTTGTAAATATTAAAACAATGTTAACTGAATGTGATGTGTGATTATTACATAAACATGCTCATTTATCTATTAGTATTAAGTATTTGAGATTTTCAAAAACGAAAATGTGTTAACTGTGTAAAACTTTAGCCCAACTGAAATCAACATCGTGTTTCACTCAACTGAAATCAACATCGCTTCAGCATGAGGTAAGCAAACGATCCGCGTCGATGTCCCGTTAGTTTTGAATGGCTTGTCTGACGTTGGTCTTTGATGTCGTGAGAAACATCGATTCTAGGTTGATTCTGTGCTATCTGGGTGTAGCCTGAAAGGTTCAGCCTAAATAAATAAAGGCCCTAGAAAGCCCCTGCACAGCGGCCAGTATTTACAGATTTGGATCGGCCGGACAGCGTTCGCGATCAGAGGCCGACGTCTCGGCGACATTTTCCCGATGAGCAAACGCTCCGTGAGCTACGTCCCGGCGATGAAACTTTGTCCATCGAGACAACATCGGCCCGACGTATGTGTGTTATCTGGGAAACGATGTCTCACACACACACACACACACACACACAGAGAGATACGAGGCGAGGCGAGCCTCTTAAAGCAGCCGTGAGTTGAGCACCTCTTTTAAGCCTTTTTAAATAAAAACATCTAGAATCTCAGTCTTGATCAGGTGACTATCTGTCTTAAACAGTTTATTGAACAGACTGATCGCCTGATACGATGTTACACACACAAACACACACACGACCCACTGAGCAAGCGACGTCTGTGGACATCCAAAACAGGTTGATATCCCGTCTGCCGTCCAGGCCATGATCTGAACGTCCATTTACAGCCAGAATTAGTCGATTAATGACACTGAGAAATTATGTCCAATCTGGCCACAATATAAACGTCCACTGACAGCCAGAATATGTCGAGAATAGACGTTCATACTGGCTATAATCTGGACGTCTGTTGACATCCAGAATTAGTCAATAAATGACATAAAATATATTAAAGGCCATAATCAAAACATCAACCGGCATCCCCCAACAAATCAAGAAAAGTCGTTCACGATGGCTATACAACCAGAAATTACAGAAAAAAACAAAAACAAAGAAAATGGCAGTGGCGAAGAAACAGCATGGCTAAAGGCATATGTTTCTGCGTCAAATCCATGACATACTCCCGCAGACCCTGCGAACCCTCCAAAAAATGTGTAACTTCCCGTTAAAGTGGCGCAGGCCGACCTGCATCGGTGTTAAGCAGCATGAGTAGCGTCACTTTGCAAATAAACTCAGATAACGTTATTCGTTTATATGTCAGTAACATTTTTAAATTAGCACTTCGCCAGCAAGCAGTGGCCAGTTTTTAAAGTTTGCTTGCTAAAATAAACTGGCTGGCAGACACCTTGCAAATCAGACTGTCACAACTCCGTAGGAGCGACGCTGCGTGGAGTTGACGGGTCCATGTATGCATCTTGGCTATTTTTTGTGTCAGTATCACAAGTGTATTGCATTCAACCTTCTCTACATAATTTAATTATTTTGGTCACCTTGCTCTTTTAAACTTTCGCTTTAGGCAGTCAGCTGGGGAAAGCTTGAGGATTTTTATGAGCTCTGAATAGAGGATGCAGGCAGGTTGGCACAAATAGACAGATGACAGAATTCCTCAAACTCAAGGAGAGGAATAAACCAAACTGTCAATAAATAGATTTTGGCTATGTGAAACTGCAAGGCAGACGGTGACACTCATATTGGACTACATTTATTCTAAAGTTTTATATTTTTTTATTCGTCATTGTCTTTGTTTGAGGGTGATGGGTAACTATTTCCACTCATATATTGGCCTTAAGTGCGCTCTGAAGGCCTGGGGTTCCAAAGGCGTAGTACAAAATTCTGGGCCCTGTAGAAAGGCATTCTCTACGGGCCCCTCCCCACATCCACAGCTATTAATTGCATCTGTTGTGTTGTTTATTTTGATTCTCAGCTCCAGTGGGCTACACATGTGGATTATATTTGCTCAAAAATCAGTCAGCGCCTACACTTTTTACGAAGGCTGAGGATCCACGGTGTGGACAAAAACATAATGCTCATCTTTTATAGAGCCAGTATTGAATCTCTCCTCAGATATGGACTCACCTGGTTTGGTAATTTATCAATTAAACTTAAATCACAGATTCTGAACCTGATAAAAAGGGCGGGCAAAATAATGGGTGTGCTTCCTCCTTGCTCTCTACTGGACATTTTTGAAGAGACAGCACTTAAACTGGGTCGAAAGATTGCTAATGACTCGACCCACTTTCTCTTTGATCAGTGTGAGGTTATGCCCTCAGGCAGAAGGTACAGGGTTGCAAACTGTAGGCTGAATAGATACAAACATTCTCTGATTCCTTTGTCAATTGCACTTCTGAACCGTAATAAATCAATGTGACTGTTTAGATGAGCAGGCTATAGGGAGAGGGGCAATACTTTTTAGCACATTTTTAGGGGTTTTGTGCAATATATTTGAATCGTAATTAATGTGATTAACTTGACTTGTGTACTGTTGTGGATGTATTTGCTGTTTTGCGATTGGAATGTGAATGTTGATGTGTTGATGTTGTTGATGAATTGATTGACAATGGTGGTCCATGATTGTCCAAGACAAATTTCTTCACCTGAAGACAATAAAGGCTTATCTTAATCTTAATCTTTCTGGGCCCTCCTCACATGAGTGCCCTGGGTACTCAGTCCCCTTTCTACCCCCCAGTCCGACACCCCTGCACTGTAAAATAAATTATTTAAATTAAATTAAACATTTGAGTTAATACAATGAAGGAAATTGGTTTAATAAATAGAAACTCAATATATTATTATATCTGAACCACATACATTTAAAAAATGTTGTGATAAATCATAAAAATAGCACAATGTGGCATGTTTCATAACAAATAAAACACACAATTACGCAATATGTTTACAAAATCTTTTAATTATATTTGAATAAAGGGTGATGTCGATTCTCAAAAATTTTCATTTAACTCATTTAATGAACTTAAAATTTTAAGGCAACCAGTTACCTTACTTTTTAAATATGTTTTTACAGTCTGGCAATAGATGGGACCAAGCCCAAATATGTGTGAAATCATTTCACATTTCACTGAAGTGTTTAAAATCAATTTCACCCTCCTCCAAATATCAGCCTTTTTGAATTTTTTTTTTTTTTTTTTTTTTTTTTGTGGAAAAGTTGGGTACTCTTTCCGGTTACAGCAAGTTGATTGTGATATCCCTCCCCTGTGAAAAACAGTTCTACCTTAATGGTGATAATAAAAAATCGGGACTGTGTCAAGTAGACATTGTTTTGAATAAATTTTAAAACTTTTATAACATGGTACTGAGGGTTTTTTTTTTTATTGATCAAACATGCTCGGAATACAAGTTTCTCCAGTTCTGTGGCGGACGGATATGTGACTGCAGTCCGCAGCAAGCTCCGCAGTCCGCACCTGGAACTTAGGCTGTTTCGCACTTTCCTGTGTTGCACTTGCCGTCCCCATCAAGGAGTTTGTAAGTATTTTTGTAATATTGGTAATACTAATAGTGAGTGATTCCCGAAATTTTATCATAAAGTATTTTTCGTTAGTCCCAGTTGGTCCATCTAAGCAAAGTCCCTTTAAGACAAGTCATTTCACTCGGCGGCCATCTTTGAAACGCCTCTCGGGCATCCTGGGCATCATGCAGCTCCTATCTCTTTGAATGGGGAAACATCAAATTCTCCAAAGCTGTTTGCCAAGCTTTCGATTAAATTTCATATTTGAAATCACCAATGAAATCTGACAACAACTGTCTCATAATTTTTTTTTCCAAATGCTCAAATCATGACAAAAAAAAAAAAAAAAAAAAACAGTATTTAGGCTGGATCAAGCTAATGCACATGCGCAGACCTAAATGTGCGTCTCTCGTGCCTCATCTGACTGTTTCTATAGAAACCGGTGCTTCTATCGGCCGCTGCAGTGACGCGATGACTTTACAGGTCAGCGATTGGCTCTTATTTTGAAGGCGGGACTTATTCCGCCATATTGAGCGTTACACTTTCTCCCATTCAAAACAATACGAGTGACATGTCTTGTGTTATTCTATAGTCTTTGATCTAAGTCATCATTCAAATGTTTTTTCCTCCAAGTTGACATGTTTGCTAGCAAGGTAAAATGTTAACGTTAGCTAGCGAAGGACGGAAATGAGGCACATGTGTAAATACTAACGCAATATCCTAGACCTAAAATAAAGCTAAAGCAAGCTAAAAAAAAAAAAAAATAATAATCACACAAATCAAGCTGGATGCGCAAAGAAGGTGAGAGTGTCCGACTTAGGATAATAGTACCTTAGCGCCAAAAGCTTGGGCGATGGCGCTCATTTTACGGCCATAGTAAAAAAAAATTCGGAAATTAATGATTTAAACTTCATATGTTTAGAAACGTAAGAAGTTACACTTTTATCCCCCCCCCCCCCCCCCCCATCTGAGTGCTGTCCCCCCCAAAAAATATAATTAATAACCACGCTAAGTATTGTAAATAAATTATATAAACTTAAAATAATTATGTAAGTAGTAAAGCAATACAAACGCAGACGGGAGTTTTATGTTTAGAAACATTGAGTCACCCCTCCCTTGCCTCACAGTGGACTGGTCCACCGCGCACGTGTGTGTAGATTCTGCAGAAGTCCGGCGGCGCCGGCGGGAGAGAGCAGCTCTGCAGACAGATGCTGAGAGGAGCTGCAGTAAGTCGGCTGTCAAGGCTGTTTTATTCAAAAACATCGGATGAAGTGATTATTTTCTCTTTAATGCTGACGGTGCTGAGTAATTAGTCATAACAACAACAAAAGATGATAACTGATGATTTTTTTCTGTGAGTCCGCTATTTTAGCGATTATGTTACCTAGCGTGTTTGCTAGCTTGTTTACCATAGCTTGTTGGATACTCAGTCACCCACAACAACAACAACTAACACTGTGATAAGAATATGTGAACTGTAATAAGGCTAATAGATTTACTGTTGTGTGTTGGGTTATGCTCAGTGTGTATTCATCGTATTTTGGTGACTTGGTTGTAAACAACTTAAAAAAAAAATAAAAAAAATAAAAAAATTTTTTTTTTATATATATATAAATTATAATTATATAATATAAATATATATATATATATATATATATATATATATATATATATATATATATAAATTATAATTATATAATATATATATATATATATATATATAAATTATAATTATATAATATATATATATATATATATATATAAGATTTTGAAGAAGAATATTTTGGCCAATTTAGTCAGTTTTTTTATTGAACCAAAGAGAAACAATGAGCATAATGGCAGTCTCCATGCTACACTAATAATAGTAGGTTTTCTTCTGTGTAATATAACATATATCCTTTTATAAGTAAAATTTTGGCTGTATTATTTGCGTCCCCTTCAAAAATTGCTCTTAAGAAATTTTATGTTTATTGTCCCCCCCTACTGTCAGATGAAATTTATGCCCCTGGTTAGCTGTCTGAACACCAGAGACAAACGGTTTTATCACCCGTTAAAGACAAAAAAGTCATCGAATTTTAGCTAAAAGTGTCAGACTCACGTTAGCTGCTTGTATAGCATCCACGCTAACATGGTTCAAAGACCAAGATACTTGGTTCAAAGACCAAAATCAGGCTATGTTGTCGTATAAAATTAAATGAAGTAACTGAAATGTGACCTATGCTAATTAATTCCTCCCCTCCTTTCTCTCTTCTCTCTTTTATCTTTTATCAGAATCCCTCATTCATCAGAGCAGCTACCAAGAGAAGTGAGTATCCGTCCTCTGCCTCCTTTGTCTCAATGTTATTTCAACACAAAGTCTCCAAAGTACTTACATACATATGCAACTGATCTCAGCTGGTATTCTGTCTATAATGGAGTGGAAATTTCTAAGTGACCCCAGACTTTTGACTGGGACCTTGAATTTCACCTTGGGGATCAATAAAGTATCTATCATGTGATTGCAATAGACATACAATATATATATTAAAAAAAAAAAAAATTGATTTTTTGAATTCTATGAATCGATTTTGAATCTGTAGAGCTTAAATCTTGCGAGAGTGGAGTACAAGACACCAAATTACTAATAGGTCCCTAAATGAATTATTGCAAATGCTAAGGGATCATGGACGTGTACTCCCCAAAGATTCACGCACATTACTAGCCACTCCTCGAGTCATTGACAGCCATTCAAAATGCAATGGACAGTATGTATACAATGACTTGGAGGGGGGCATTTCCCGTATACTGTGTCAAAATGATGCTTTCAGGCGACAACACAGTACGGTCAGTTTGGATGTCAACATTGATGGACTACCAATCTTTAAAAGTAGCAAAATCCAGTTCTGGCCAATACTGGTGAAATTTAACAATTTCAATCCATTTATTGTGGCATTATACTGTGGGGAAAGCAAGCCTGAGCCCCTTGATGAGTATCTCCATGACTTTTTGGAGGAGTTCAATAATCTCCAACAGAATGGCCTGGTGATTCGTGACAAAAAGTATGCAGTAAATATTCATACCTTTGTTTGTGATGCACCAGCAAGAGCATATTTAAAATGCATTAAAGGTCATACTGCATATGACAGTTGTGAGAGGTGCCAAGTGAAAGGCCAGTATGTTGAAAGAAGAGTCGTCTTCAATCAGCTGACATCCACCTTGCGCGCAGATGAAGCATTTAGTCAGATAGAGTATTCCCGCCATCAAAATGGGTCTAGCCCTTTAATAGGGACCCATAGTACTCAAAAATACTGTCTCCTCACAGCTGTATGCTCATTTTGTGACATTGACCGTGGCAGTATCCATCATGCTGGACTCAGATGACGGGACAAGAGCTGCCTATTTGGATTTTTCTTCTGAACTGATGAGGCACTTTGTGTCTAGCTGCCCTGCACTCTATGGAAAAACATTTGCTGTGTACAATGTGCATGCCCTGTTACACATCCATGAAGATGTCTCTCGTTTCAGATGCTCTTTAAATGACATATGTTGCTTTCCATATGAGAATTATTTGCAGCAGATCAAAAGATTGGTCAGGACTGGCCAAAATCCATTAGCGCAGGTGTCCAAACGACTGGTCGAAATCGAACATGCCCAGGGGAATTCCAGTGCACAGTGTAAGGCGAAGCCCAAAATGTACATTTCAACAAAAAGGAGAGACGGCTGCTTCCTTTTGAAAGATGAGAGGTTTGCTTTTGTTCAAGAGAGGAGGGGAGATGTTACGGTTGTTTGCGATGTGATAAAACAGAGACACACTGTCGACCTGTTTGACAAACCATGTCTGTCAAAGCTCTTGAACATTGCTTACATAGGGAATAGCCGTAGATTCAAAAGAAAAGAACTCAAGGAAGAAGACCACAGTCGAAAAGTAGCCTGTCTACCTTACAACAATGGCTCTGTCATGATTCCTCTGCGGCATGGCATTGAACATTCATGTTGAAGATTGGCAAGTCAAAAAGTATGTTGGAAATATACTGGTGTGTGTGTGTGTATAAAAACATTCATTTTTTAATATATTCATTTTTGTTGCAGGTTATGCTTTTTGTCAGAGCCGTTTGGAATGAAAATGGGAAGGAAATGGAGGGGACCATCCCTGATGCCTGAGTTAATGTAGCTGAGAAAACCCTTCGGTGGCCAAAGACAAGGGCAAAATATTGTTTTGAAAACCATGTGGCCCCTAAGGACGACTGGGATACGTTCCCATTGTTGAAAGTGAAATTTACCGCAGGTAACCTCTTATATTTTGATACAACGGTAAAACAAATGTGAGAAGTTATGTGGACAAGACATTGATATAAGCTTTGATGACATGCATGCTGTCTTTGCAGAAAGTCTCCATGAGTGTGAGGAATATGATCAAACCAGCCATGCTGAACAAAGATGAAGACGAAGAGGTTATAGTGCGAAAGAGGATGAAAAAAACTAAAACTTCTGAAGATTATGTTGAAGGTATGTCCCTATCATTGGCTGAATAGTGAAAACATGCATACTCGCGTTACAATTGGAACGTGTTTTAATATTCAAAGGATCTGACCTGTCTGAGGCGACTGCTGAGGGGGAGGATAAAGAAGAGAGGAAAGGAGGTACAGAAATGTTTCTTGTGGCATTAATTGAATGTGTATTGAAACGTTGCCTGCGCTCAGTACAAAATCAAGTAAACTGTATATTAATTTTTTTAATACCCCTTATTTACTGATCAGATGCCAGTCCCGAAATTCCAGTCTTTCCCACCCCACCAATCAAAATGTCAAAGAATGGTGAGTTGTTGCTAAGTTGACCATGCACATTTTAACCAGATTTAAATTTTAAGTTAAGTATTTGTAATTTTATTAAACTTTGTCTGTCTTTGTTGTCATTGGGTTGCGTCAGATCAAATAGTGGCGAGTAGAGCTGTCAATCTTCCAATTTAATACCATTCAAATTTCATTTTTCTTTTAATATTCGAATATTTAATGCTCAAATGCAGCCCGTACTTTACTATTGTGCATTGTCAACCTTGTACTGAAACATTATCTAACAAGTGTATTGAAGCGCCTCTCTTGTAAAGGCTAACGGTGCTCGGTTAGCACAATTACAGCATGTTCGAAAGCACAGCCGAAACGATTTCATAAACTAACAATAGCGTTAGCCACAATGCCAATGGCTGCTGTGGAAAAAATTCAACGATCACTAAATAAGAGACAAACCTTTTCCAGTTGTCTTTATAAAGATTTATTTTCTTGCAAGAAAAGAGTCAACAGTCAAACAGTGAGTGGCTGCAGACTGGCCGCCAACCATAACAATCCTTTGGTTTTTATACCTACCTCTTACTCAAGGCTAACGCCACTCTTCTCCTGTAATCACTACTGTGATCACACGATATTAGTAAAATATCTAATTGAAATTACTTTGACTGACATTGCAGTTGTGATATGATATTGGAGGGAATGATCATTTTTGTATCATTATTCTCATCGTAAAATATTTAAAAAAAGATTGAAGTGTTTTTTGTTGTTTTTTTTGGGCGAGAATCTGTACCAAACAAAAGATTTTCTCTTTAGTCTGGATTTGTAGGCTGGGATGTCTCTGCAGCACCACAATACTTTATTTTAGAATGGTATGACATTTTGCCTTTAACAAAAATTGCGCCCCCGCTGCGATTTGGATATTGCACTAGTTCATATTGCGATTTGGATAAAATTGTGATTAATTGCGCAGCCCTACCTACTACTGATCATGACTGACTGACATTTCCGATTTGGTTTGTTTAGGTTCACCCAGGTCTGTGGGCCAGGAAAAGTCAACTAGTCGTGAGTATATTCTTTCATTGCTGAATATTGCAGGCAGGTCACTAGGACTATTGTTCATGACTGACTGATGTTTGTGACTGATGTTTCTGCTCTCCATGGCTTAGGTACATCCAGGACTGTGGGCCGCGCCAGTTCAACTAGTGGTGAGTTTAACTTTTCATTTTTAGAATATCAAATCAGCATGCAGATCAGTAGCACTATTGATCATGAAAAACTGATGTTTCAGTATTGGGTTGCAAAGGTTCGTCAAGGTCCAGGTCCAGGTCCAGGTCCGTGGGCCGGGACAGTTCAAGTAGTTGTAAGTATAGCCAGTCGCAGTTGGCTTGTCTTATTGCATATCAAATCAGCATAGGTCATCAGCACTATTGATAATGGCTAAATCTGGGCTGCACAGGTTCTTCCAGGTCCGTGGGCCGGGACAGTTCAAGTAGTCGTGAGTATTGCCAGTTACATTTGGCTTCTCTTATTGAATGTCAAATTAGCATGAAAAATACTATTGCTACTGGACTGACTAATGTTGGTGGTTTGGGTTTATCAGGTGTACCCAGGTCTCAGGCTGTGGAGAGCAGGTCCATAGATGGTGAATGGCATTGGTTGTATCACTCAATGAGGCACATTGAACATATGTTCTAAATATATTGATCGCTTCACACACTTTTTTTTTTCTTTCCTGCTTAGGTCTTTCACATGCAAGGTCCATTTCCAATAGGGATGTGCCAACCACATTCCCGCTGTCAGAAGCAAGTAAGTTCAATAATATTTTCATGTGACACCCAGACTAATAACTTGTGTATTATAACATTGCATTCCCTTTGTAACTGTTTGGTAAATCAGACTTCAGGTTTTCATCTTGTTGCTTTGGCATTTATGACACTTAGTTTAGAACCATCTCTTAATAAAATATTTTTTTTTAATGAAAAACGGTTAAGGTTTCCCTGTTGAATAAAGTGTTAACTAACTAATTGAATAGTTATTAATTTTTCTGGGATTGCTAGAGAGCAAGTCAAGTCACCTTTATTTATATAGCGCTTTTTACAATGCAGATTGTTACAAAGCAGCTTCACAGTGTTAAACAGGACAATAATGCAACAGAATTTGATCAGGCTGTACAGCTGCTCTGGAGAAAACAGTGATGCCATCAGCTCAATTATCATACAGTGACAATGCGGACAGATCAGTAATATAGTTGAAAATTAAGTGCCCCCGACTGAGCAAGCCAAGCACTCTTTCACTGAAAGGCTGAAATGCTTGCTTTTATCAGAGAACCATGATTATAGTGAGTAATTAATTTTTTCTTAATTTCTCATTATTGCTAGAGTTCCAGAAAATCGTACTTACAAAGCTGGTGACTCTCACTGATGAAGTCAGAAAACTGCAGAGGAGCGGACCTCAATCTGGAATTGAAATAAAGAAGATGGACACCTTGGAAGAGTTCCAGAGGGAGGAGGCTTCTCTTCTGAAACCACACAAATTTGAAACCTTGGTAAGATGTTTTCAACCTCTAATGCCAAATGGGGTTATGTGGAACGCTGAGTGTTTGAACCGGAAAACAGGTCTAATCATTTCCGCTTTTCACTTCAGTACACATCTGCAGCGGTAGGTGATCTCTTAGGTAACTGATAAGTTTAGCTTATTATAATAAAATTCTTATTTCTGATCAAACTTTAGTCTATTTCTTTTAATTAAAATGTTGGATTGTTAAAATATCAGGAACGGTAACATCCGAGCAGCAGTTTTTGTTGTGTGCCGAGCTGCGAGTATTTTTAAAACACTAAGAAGGCTGGAAACAACATGAAACTTTGCTCCAATTATCACCAGGGGCTCTACACATGAACTCCAGCATTGAGAACACTGTTTGTGTACACAGTTTACTAAAAGGTTTTAAACAACTCCCTTTAGCAATTAGAATAATCATGTATTTTATTAATACTGTATTAATAGTGACAAACTAATAACTGATTTTCCAACATTTTCTTTTTCATTTTGGTTTGTCTTAAGGGATAAGGCGATCTTTTTTATTTTTATATTTTACCTACTGATACAATTTGTTGGAAAATATGTGATATTAAACAAAGCTTTCAATTTTCTCAAGACTAGACCAGATGCATATAATTGTTAAAATTGACAGTTTTTCAGGGCAGCAAACAACTTTGTTTTTTTCTATCCATACAATGTTATCACCTTTTTACCCTTAATATTTTTGCATGTTTTTTTTTTTTTTTAATTATAGGTTTGTCAGCTGGCAAGAGTGGGGGGAGAGATGTTAAGGACTGCACGCACAAAGTGATGGACAGGTATTTATGTACACATTTACTTAACAGACAGGTCTTTAGACATTTGACCAGAACAATTGATCATGTTAGTTCAGCTCTGCTTTGGTTTTCTTGTGTCCCCAATTTGTTTTCATTTGGTGGTTGACAGAGTTTAGTTGATGGTTTAAGTAAGGAGCAGGACTACGCTTGGCGATATGGATAAAAAAAAATCATATCTTGGTGTTTTTTGGCTCAATGGTGATAAAAGATAAAACTGTATATCGTTTTTTTATTATGAAAATGGATAAATATGTAGTTGTAAGTCAAAGCCACGTGTGAGATATCATACGCACTATGAAATCCCGATATGGATTTTTTTGAGCCGATGCCGATTTAAAGGGACTCAGAAATGCCGATTACCGATTAATCGGCCGATGTTTATAAAGAAGTGTGTAAATGTTGTTCATATGCAGGATGCACAATTAATGCATAAAAGGGCTGTACTCTGTTTTTAAACCATAATAATAGCCATTTATTTTGTACAGGTTGACAACAAGGCGCTGGCCTTTAGGTTTACATTCCCCTCGCTATTTTCTTGATATCAAGTCAACCCCAAAACACTTTAAACTTTAAAACAAAACTTATTTATTTCAAAATACAAGTAAATACTACATAAGCAATAGATCAAAACACCATTCTTGTACGTTGGTAATTGTGAAAAAGCTAGTCTCCTCGTGTGGTGTAGAGATTAATGACAATAAAGTTGTTAGCAAAGTGTGCTAAATTATCAAAGAGTCCTAACTTTAGTTCTTACAGACATCTAGAAATCTACTAGGCACAATTACACGCATTTATAGGATTGAAGAAGGAAACGTAATGTTTAACAGTTTATTTCTCATTCACTGTATAACTTGCCATCAACCAAACCTAAATCATCTGCGTAGCAAGTTAGCAACAGAGCATCACCGTGTTCTCACTGACAGATCTCTGCCAGATAGTCAGATCAGTCGTTTTCAGGCGATTTGATGAAGGTAAAAATAGCATGGCTGTGCATAATGCAGGTTTTTTTTTTTTTTTTTTTTGTCATTGATTTTGAAGAGACAATTCAACTTATTGGAGAAATGCAATCTGCGGTCACCATGCATGGACAATCATGTTACGTGTGTGTGTGTGTGTGTGTGTATAGGTGTGCGTGTTTTTGTGACATCAGGACACAAATGTGTATAATGACATGGGTATGACATTGGTATTACAAAAAGAGGGTGACTTATGAGGACATTACTCCATGTCCCCACTTTTCAAAAGGCTTATAAATCACAGAATGAGTTTTTGTGAGAAAGTAAAAATGTGCACAGTTTCCTGTGATGGGTAGGTTTAGGGGTAGGGGTAGTGTAGGGGGATAGAAAATACAGTTTGTACAGTATAAAAACCATTACGCCTATGGAATGTCCCCACAATTCACAAAAACGAACGTGTGTGTGTGTGTGTGTGTGTGTGTGTAATAATTACATATTATTTTTGTCTTGGATTGGATTAGGCTCTTCACCAATCAACTAATGACCCGATTCAACATGAAGGGGAAGAGCAAAAAAGACAAAATACGATTTGAAGACAAGACATTGTTTTCAGCAATAAAAGGTTAGCTTCATATTATGGTCATTAAAAAAAAAAAAAAGAATAAAAAATTGTATATATGTGTGTATATGTGTGTGGAATGCTTAATATCAGGCTTGATGTAGTTTTACTTGATTTGTGATTTAATAACCATTTCATTTAATTGATTCGAGTACTTGATTTTCAACTATGTATACCATCTCTGCTGCAAGCTAAACCACAACAGTGGCGTTTGTATTTATTTATTTTACATGTGGATTTTTTTGCTTTGATTGTAGCTGCTGTCATGAAATGGGACGCCGCTGCAACAGAGACCCAAATAAAGTCTGCTGCAGCCGATCACCTGAAACATGCCCCTGGGAGACTCGGGGGTGGTGGCTATTAATCTTGACTTTAGGAGCCACATTTTGTTAATTGTTATGTTATACTGTTTTAACGACATTTTATAGATTCTTTAACTGTGTTAATTTATAAGTTTACTGTTCTGGCTGTGAAGTTTTGGTCCAGCAGAACAAAATGGTAATAAAAATGTAGTTTGAGAATTTTAATAGTTGATTTCTTGGAGTGGTCAGTTTACAGAAAAATGGTGAGCAGTTTATTGCCATTATATTGATAAGATATAAAAAGGCAGTATATACAGTACACAGTTATTCAATTAAATATTCAATATTATCAGTATTCTTTCAAATCTTCTTTAGGTCTATGGTCTGAAGTTTCATGACACGACAACCATTAACAATGATTAACTGGGTTTTTCTCAGTGAGAACTGCCACTGTTTTGAAGTAAACATTTTTTACAGTTGGATCCATGCAAATATGCACAGTTGGGAGTTCAATGGGTCTTTAACAGTCGTTGACATTTCTACTACAGAAAACGCGTCTAATACAACTTTTAGTCTGGCTGCCTTTAGATGTCAATTACGTCTTTAATTGACGTCTATACAATGTCCTGAAAAGACGTAAAAAAACTGAGGACGTCTTCTGGAGGTCTAACAATTATGTCTTTTAGACGTGTTCTAGACGACTTTTTGCTCGCTGGGGAGGCGAGGCGAGCCTCTTAAAGCAGCCGTGAGTTGAGCACCTCTTTTTAGGCTTTTTAAATAAAAACATCTAGAATCTCAGTATTAATCTGTTTTAAAAATATGAAGAAGACGGGGTGTTCCGAAAATGAAGGAAGTGAGCGAGACGAGCGCGAGCGCGAGGGGGAAAAAAAGTTAGTTTTCTCGTGACTTCTTTGATATATGTGTACAGTTTTAGACAAGCGTTGAGGTGAGCGGACGAGAAGCTGGACCGAGCTTGTGCTGTCGTGAGTTTTGACCGAGCCTGATCGCCGAGAAACTGAACTGCATGTCTGTGATATACCAGGAGGGGCATTGCTCATCGTGCTAGCGGAGATGGTGTGTTGGCACGGGTGTTCATCTTCTACTGAAGGGAGCTGAGATACTGTGAGTTTTTCTTCACTGTTGTTTAACCACAGTTTCTATTCTGAAGAAACACACGGACGTTATTTGTTGTTCTTGAAGCAAAGCAGCTTGGATCGAGTGATTTTGCTACTGTTGTTCGAGCCGAAATACTCGTGCGTCGTTTTTCATACAATAGTGCCGCCGTGTGGACACAAACGGCATTGCGAACTCATTGACGCTCTTCTTTTGACAATATTTTTCCTTCTATTTTTCAGTTTATTTTTGGACATTTTGCACTGTTTTCACTTGGAGACTTTGAAACCCTTTTTGGATGGACAATTGCATAGACTTGAGAACTGATAACTAAGTTTGCACGAATGAATGGATCCGAATTACGCTGTTTCTGTCCACCAGAATCTTTGTGAAGATTTTTTTTTTTTTTTTTTTTTTTAAACATTATTTTTTTTCTTGAACATTATTTTTCCTGTCGTTGAAGAAACGGAAGGGACTTTCTGTTTTTGAACAGGTGGCTATTTGTTTGATTTAATTACCCTGCCATATCTGGACACTCCAACACCAGCCCAGTTCTACTGTGAGGTAAAACTTTAACTTTGGGGTTGTGAATCTCACTCAGGTATGTGAACTGGAAATATCTGATATGGAATGAAACATCTGTAATGTACTTTTGAGTGAACTGAGTACCATCTGAGCATTCTATCAGAACTGTTGTTGTTTTTCTGATTTTGAGTATTACTGTTGAAAGAGAAGAAACTGAACAAAAGTTTGAATCTGAACAAAACTTTCTTATGATTTTTCAAGAAATATATAAAAAATAGAGTGAAACAAAGAATTTATTTCAGGACTGTTGTTTTCTTTATTTTGTTTAATTCTGCTAAACATTTAAGAAATAAGTGTAAAACTTTGATATCTTGGAGTAGGGGCATTCCTACTGTCTTGTGGTCTGAAGAGGGGAAGAGGGGTTAATCAACACTGTTATACTCTGGGGAGCTACCGTGTATGTTAAGTTCCAGAGCCTCAATCCTCATCAGTCGCTGCTACAAAAGACAAAAGCAACATTAGCAAGGCAGACAACAACATACTTATATATATATATATATATATATATAAGTACGGGAATTAATCGTACTAGGGGGTGAGGACCTAGATCTTGTCAATGCCTAGTCATCCAAGATATATTGCAGCTGAAGTTAAACTCACCCCTACATTGTAGTGAAATTCCTCGCTACACCTCTTTTAAGCCTTTTTAAATAAAAACATCTAGAATCTCAGTATTAATCGGGTGACTATCGTCACTCAAAGCCTTTGATGGCATCAGTCCTTCATCAGTCTCTCTCCACCGGATAAACACACGTGATCATCTGTCCCTGTAACATCAGACAAGATTCAAGTTTCCTCTGAGATTGATGTGCTCAACACTACATTCACATGATGATGACGATGATGTGTTAACTCTCTTTTTATCAACACAAATGTTCCTTCATTTATCAACAGTACTAACGGACAAATAAAACAGATTAAACTTATGTTTATTTTATGTAGATTTATTTATTTACGTTATTTTCATGTAAAGTAAACAGTTTTGACAACAGTGAATTCTACATAATAGCACACACACATCACTCATACATAATCCATCACTCATAAGCCATAATACTTACAGAAGATGTTCCTGTCAGATGTTAAATAAACATTTAATAAGCACCTTTAAGATGTATATGGTTTAGAACATGTAAATCCACTTTGGAGAATTAAGTTATGTGTGTTTACTAGAGCCTGTTATCATAATAAATCGTGTTTTTACTGTAAAATCACAACTACAGTGTCTAGCATCTTTACACATTCAACAGTTTACTCTACAGTAGTTCAACAAATGCGATTTTAACACAAGAACCGTGTTTTTGGTGTTCAATACTCACATTTGAAAGCATCCGCGCCGCTTTTCTCCTCCGTGTCGATTATGACGTATCCTCTCCCGTGGCCTCCTGGGATAGAAGAGTGTCCATCGAGGAGCACTTCAGAATCTGGGCGGGAGCAGTAGGCCATCCGGGAACTTCTCGACTACTCTTTTATTACTGAGGTTTCTGACATACTTATTCGCTCGCCTACTGCTTTTCCCCTACTAAATAGTAGAGAAGTGGGCGGTTTCGAACGCAGCCTTGGGTTCTAAGCTCTTTGATTTTATTCAGCTGCTGTTACTGCGAATAGCTGATTTACTTCTACGAAACCGTTTTTGGTCTCTTCTGCGAGAGAGCGCCCTCTAGCTTCCAGTATGAATGAAACATATTACACGAGAGTGAGCGCTCCATAATGTTTAGATCGCCTCATTTTATTTAAGAATAAAACGATAAGTCATGCATAGACTATCTTGTCTCTTTGAATTTAAATCAATATTTATTCACATTGGCCTCTATGCACACTTGCCCCAAAAAAAAAAAAATGCGGGGGATGAATTTACATTTTATTAAAAGTGCGGGGGACACACGTATTCTGCGCCCATGGGCTCGGGTATAGGCCTTACCAAAGGCACTGGAAGGCAAGCCTGCAACCTTTAGCCAAAAAAGCGTAACGGCTAATGCTAACGCTCCGCCCCGGCAGTACACAGGGAAGGAGACCAGAGAAAATTTAATAGCTTGATAAAAATGTATTTTTTTAAGAGAAGGCAGACTAGGGAATGTTGCGTCTGATGTCACTGCCATTACACGATAGGCTGAGAAGAGATCACGTGATTAAATTAGCCGTTACCAGAGCCTTTGAAAAACAGAGTTGCGACACTCCCATAGTTCCGGCACTGAACTCATTCATTTTCAGTGACTCTGAAGTTCGCTCGCTGGTAAGTTGATGAAATTACTGCATTTTTGACATTTGAACGCATTACCTGACCTCGTGAATCTAGTCAATAGTTGTATTTTATGTAACCAGCTTTAGTTCATGTTTATTGGAAGATAATAACGTTAGTTAGACTCTAATTGCAGCTAGCTTAAGTGAGCAACACTTCACTAACTTTAGCTACCATAACCTGACATCAGTTGGGCTACATTCCTACGTACCTTTACAAGTTCGTTGTCAAACAACGTTTATCTTCGGTTATTAGATCTGTTGTTAATGTTAGCAACACTTAGCTGCCAGTTCATTAAAGTACCAGAGAATAACACAGTAAGGAGGTTGAATACAGTATATTAGGAACACCTTTACAATCTAATGTAATTCAATACAACAGCTCTGCCAGGAATTCTACTTTAATGTTTATAATCAGCCAGAAATGTGTAAATTCAATACTGAGGTCATAGTTAAAGGTGATGTTGCTCTACATTGTGTTCAGATGGGTTTCTTATTTACATACATGAGGTGGCCAGAATATTAAACACATCTGGATATGAAGCAACAAGTGCAAAAACACCCCCACAAACTATGACCTCAATGCTAAATCACCATTAAATTTACACCTCTATGACAGCATAAAAAAATTTATCTTTTCCCTTATTTGCATAACTTCTTGGATTAGCTAAATAATCACCCAGCTTCTTCCATAATGTTATTGTGTGGAAGAATAAATTGAATAACAATAGTGGCTTGTATATATATATATATATTTATTTAAATATATATAAATTTATTTATTTAATTTATTTATTTATTTTCTCATTTAATTTCAAAATCTGTACTGGAGTACAGAGTCAAAATAACAGACATCATGACAAATGTCCAAATAGTTCTGGACCTGTCTGTAGGTGTGTGCTCTCACTTCTGTAATGTCAACCTCATGAAAATGTTTGGGAAAAGTGTATTTAATCCGTCCTTCAATGTATTAACCTTAACACTGTTTCCTCTTTCTTCACAACTCCCAGTTCTGTCCAGCAGCAGGCTTGACTCGACTCCAGACCCGGTCTCCTCTGGGCTCTGACACAGGCTGTTTCCACCTGAAGTTAAGATGCATTTTGGTCGATCAGATCGTAAGTGGACGACGGAGACACATACGCGTTTACAACTGGTGTTTTAATCCATCTGATTTGTCCTCTTTCAACCACTTCTGTCCTGATTTCTTTGAGGGGGTGGGTAAATGTATGGGTTTTTACAGATCTTTCAATCTAATGGACAAAATAAGCTTGAGCAGTTTACATATGAATGCACCCAGAGATGACAGGAAAACATATTGAGAGCATCAGTGTTCGCTTCTGCTCTGACAGCTGTGAGACCAGCCGAATGCTGTGAGTGTGTGTTAGAAATCAGGAATGGTGAGAGAACATTGTGCTTGGTACGTTTTTCATCTTTGAACCAAACTTTGGTCTTCAGCCAACAAAGTTTAAATCCTGTCTGGCTCGAGAGCTTCCCATAATGTTTACACATTAGGTCAGTAGATGGAGAGTAGAGTAAACATGAGTGTTTACACTACGAAAGCAGTCCGGTCGAATGCATTTGTGTCTACTTCTGGAAGTGGTCGAAAGTGGACAAACTTAAACCGTTTTAGATCTGTTTACACCTGTATTTAATGTTGTCCACTTGTGATCCGATCAGCCAAAACGCATCTTAACACCAGGTGGAAACAGGCCCACAGTCTGCTTCTGGCAGTGGAATGCTCTCACCCAAAAATTCAAGTAACTATAGCATTACTATAGCGTGGAGTTTGAATGCTTTTGTTATCAATGTATGGATAAGCATTTGACTGATTCTCGATTCACCAGCAGGTCTCCAGATCATCCTACGGCTGCGCTGGAAGCATGTAATGGCTACTGTGAACACTTATATTCCTTCTCTGGCCTGCTTTCTGCCATCTTTCTCTCCCTGTAGGAAGTCGAATGAGTTTCTTTGAAGACAGAACATTCAAGGAAAACTTACCTACCCTCTCCCTGGATATAATATATAATTAAATGTTTTGTTGAATGCAATTGTTTGCCTTGTATATTTTTCACTGTTGACCAAACTTCTTTCTTGACTTAAACTGAGCAGCTTCATTCATTGATACTCACTTGTTGTGCATGTCTATGTGAATGTATCTTAACACAACATTAGGATGTTAGTAATTATGACCTTAGAAGCACGAGAAAAATATATACAGTACATGCGGTAAATGTATACCTTATGGGAGCAGCCCCCCTTCCCTCTAAAATTAAACAAAAAATTAATTCAATTCAAAGGGCTTTATTTGCATGAGATATAAAACATACATACAAATGGTTTAGCCTATAGGGAAGGTCAGGATGAAGGGGTACATTAGCCATACTAAAATGAATCCAGTTAACAGCAATGTTAATGTTATGGATCGTATTTAGGAACATTGTTAATTCACTCAGTAACCATCTCTCCAGTTACCTGTACATTTTAACAGACCACACTGTTAACGATAATGCCGTCTCTCTATCACTCTCCAGATACAATACGCTACTGTAAGTGTACACAATGTAGTAATCAATTTTATTCAATATTTAATCAATATTATGCGTTAATATTTACCGAAAAAAATGCTACAAATACAAGTAGTTGCTGTATTTTACGTTATGGGAGCAGCCCCTCTTCCCTTCAAAATTAAACACAAAAACTGATTAATGCTGTGTTTCCGCCACTCCCCAGGGAAAAATGCTATTATCTGTATGTAATGTAAGTGTCATCGTAATAATCAATGTATATTATGCGTCAATATTTACCGATAATTGCTGCAAATATAGCTACAGCTGTCTGTCCCGCTTAAAACCCTTCAAACTGGTTGACAGCGTGGATTTGTTTGGAACTATTGAGAGCTACACGAACCACGTGACAGCGTGGCGGCGAGATCAAAGAGTGTCGCAACTATCATATTTAACGGCTCTGGCCGTTACGCTTTCTCCAATGGTAAGTGATATAGACCCTTGTCTCCCTATAATACACAATCTCTGGCCTTCATTTTCCGCGTCCCGCTCCATCTCGTGCGCAGTTGAGCACGCGAGCCTTTCAAAGTAGCCTATACTCCTTAAGAGCCTTAAGAGCGGAAAGAGTTTGTGCGCACTATCTAGTGGACAGCTGCATTCTCAAAGCTCAAAAGAAAACATGTAAGCTTAATCTGTTTAAAAGCTTTATATATTATGCATGTATTATATTTATTTTAATTTAAAAGCAAAGTTTAATATTGTCAATTAATATAATAGGCCTAATTATATCAATAAATATGAATTATTCATAGTTTTAAATTATTTAATATAAATATAATTAGCAGCAAAAGATGAGCAATTTGGTCTCTAAAAGGTTTTCACTATGAACTGAATTAATCTGGAGCGAGAGATACAGGGGGAGTGGCTTTATTGCATCAGATACACTTTACTCACAGCTGATTGGTCCAGTTTGAGTTTGCGATCTGGTTTGGTTGGATTGAAACTAACTGCATTGCTCTGTTAGTGCGGTTCATAGGCGCCGATCCCGTGGCTGCTCGGATTCTGGAGCACCCACGGAAATGGTCGAGCACCCACGGAAAAATACCAGATATTCTCCATTGATTTTAACCAATAAAAAAATCGATTGGAGGACTAAAAGGCACTAAAAATCATTAAAAGGCACTAAAAGTCATTAAATTTTATTCCTACAGGCCTTGATTTTTTCTAGATAGTTTTTAAGAAAAATAATACTACCAGTTTATTTTGAATATAGCCTTCATTATTAAACTTTGATTTGCTGTCGCAAAATATGACCATTGGTGTGATACACACACGGAACCAGTTTGGTAATTGCCTCCGGCCGGTGCAAAATAACCGTAACGCCGGTTTGGACAGCGGTGGCCTGGGGCCTGGAGACGGAAGGCTGCATCAGTGTTGCCAACTTACCAGCTCTTCAGACCCCTTTAGCGACCTTTTTCCAAGAAAGCACGTTGTGACGAATATACTTGTTAACCTGATCTAGCTAACGAGACCCCCGGTACTGCCGCACGAGCGCGGGATCTTGCTTTCACCTCTGCGTCTGCTGTTCAGTGAGTGGCTGAGAGGAGCAGCGCATTCAGTTGAGGCTGTGCGAGTGTGCGCTCTGTCACAGAACAAATAAAACAGATACTATTGTTTCTAACCTGAGTGATCATTTCACATGTACATATAGCCAAAATCACTGCAAAAGTCTTTATACTATGTGTATGGTGATTTTGTCAGACAACGTCTCGATTATAAATCAGGATTTTAGCACTGGTTTAACATGTCAGGGCTCGACACTAACGCTTGTCAAATAGTCCGGGATAAGTGGATTTTTTGAAGGGGCAAGTGAAGGACCTGATTAAAACGTCAATACCAAAAAAAAACAAAAGAACGCATTTTATTATATTTAGTGTTAGTGGCGATCGATAGTGGATAATAATAGGCTGCATAATGTAGTGGCGATAAGGTTGAGCTGTTGAGGCTCGCGCAGCATCTCGAGGAGAAATGGAAACATGAGTGAAGCACACTGTCAAGACTATTTTTTATGTGCACAATCGACCCTTCGCTAAGCCACGCCCGAAAACCGCCACAGGCCAATCGCGGTTTAGCAACCGTAACTAGGCGCGGGAGGTCTGTCAAGCTTTCGAGCGAGGGAAACATGCCGAAGCGTTGTGTGTAGGGATTGTGTAAATTTGATACCCGGTATCCTAAAAGTTTGGACGGGGTGGTGGATTTTTTTTCCCTTCCCGAAACCTAAAACCCAAAGGGAGAAATGCCGGTGTTCTGACAATTTGTGCTAGCCGGTCAGATTTTGCTACCTCCCATTGAAACAGTGGGTAGCAAAATCTGACAGCGAAAAATGCTAACGTTACTTATCAGATTGTGCTTCCAGAGTGATATTAATGTGGTTTATGGCTTTATTAACATCTACACCTACCCCAACCCTAAACCTACCCTTACAATAATGCAAATACAGTAATTTTGTGTTATTTATCATGACAACAATGATGTAATGTTGATGTGTGCACGTGCAGTAAGCCCGGGTAGGACAATCTGACGGGTTAGCTAGCTAGCTAACTCAGCACATCATTGCTTGGAAATAATGACAGTTCTTTGTTCATAATGCATATATTTGGACGTAAAATAATATGATTAAAGGCAAGACGGAGTAGCCTAGCGCGCTAAAAATATAAGCGGGAGAATGTTATCATTGCAAAGTGGTCAGGCTAATGTCTTGTGTTTATCCATAAGTCTTGTGGAATAAGCTGTTTGATTTATAATTATTAGGTTATTTTCACAAATTTCACTTAACCTGCTGTGGATGAACAAAGCTGTTCCCTCAATTTGTGTGTTTCCCATTTGAATGGTCAGCGTATGAGGCGGCTGCTATAGGCTTTAGCTTCAATTTTGATCAAATTATTTTCTAATCGGTTGCATATTATGTCGTGGATATATCCCTCGAATGCATACTGCAGTCCCTTTTTCTTGCTCTCTGATATTTCACCTGTTCGCCAAAAATGACTTATTAACTCCTTGGAAATGTCTGACACCGGTGCATACATACTGTAAATGACTTGCCAGGGGTGAAAGCTTGACAGGCGTAGCAACAGTAACTAAGGAGGGCGGGGCTTAGCGAAGGGTCCATTTCCCCCCTTGAAAGGGAGGGTAACATCATCAACGGAGGCCTTAACTGGATTCCACTCTTCTTTTTTATTGAAAAGCATCAAATAAGCCAACAGAAGAAAGGTGAAAAACCTTTAACTGAAACAAAAAATACAGAAAATATAAATGAATTGTAAATAAAGCTTATTAAAAGAGTTCTTTGTCTATTTTTTAACATGAAGCACTCTCAAATGATGATATTAACAAGCTTAATAACTTAATTAGTATAATCTGCACTCTACACAATCTAGATAATTAACCTAAACACTTATGATTACAATATGCACATGTAAAATCAGATTCATTCATTCATTATTTTAGTGATCTGTTTTAATTCACGTGAACTAAAAAAATAATTAACATCCCATCATCACTTTCTCCCGTGATTAAATCGAAATACAAACAAGAATAGACAAATCAATTCACTAGTTTTTACCATTATCTTAATACTATTAATATTTACAACATAGAACTACATTTAGCTTTAAACAGTCCCGTATTGAACAGTTAAAGTAGGTCACGGAACTGCGTCATCAACTGGATCTGCCGCTACACTCTGCTTCATTTACAGATGCAAAGTGAATTATTAAAGTGCTCACCGGCTTCCACTCCTGAATGTTTTTTTTCTCGTGTTCAGCTCGGGAGTTTCAGCAGAGCTCGCCAGCCGCGTCTCATCACAGCACTGGATTTTTTTTCCGTTTCCTCTTTCCCGCCCCTCGCTCCGATTGGCTGAGACTAGGCTACTATAGTTATTTTTCTTATTTTTCATTTATATTTTTCATGTTATTTAATTATTTGTTTATATTCTATTTGTAATTAATTTATATCTTTCCCAGTTTGACTTGACACACACACAAAAAGAAACTAAAAATTCAAAATGTGGAGTTTTTATAACTTGATAAAGGTGAGCAAATCACACGACCAAGAATGATGTTTTCCTAAATAGGCTACCATCACGATTAAAAACGTGACACTGATATCAGACAACAGTTCAGTTAACAAATAGTTCATATTAAGTCACATTTTAGAAGGAACATTGACTGTTTTTGTTCTATTTTAGCAGCGAAAATAGTTTCAAACAAAGATCACAGCAGAACCATAGCGCAACACTCAGCCTGCATCCCAATGTGCATACTATCCGCCCTAAATAGTATTAAATATTAATAATGTTACATACTATTTAGGATGGATAGAATGTTCATTGAGATGCAGACTCAGCCTTGTTTTCATTACTGAATGATTCAGCAATTTAAAGCATTTTGAGTCAAAGATTCAATGACCCATTCATAAACAACTGCCTCATTCTTGAATGAATCAGCCATCAGAATGAATCGTTTGAATGAATGACTCAATGACTCACTTATTAAGACGGTTACTTGACGCCACCTACTGGTGGTTTAGTTTAATTTTTAAAAGTATCATTTTCCCCCCAACATTTCTTACAATCCCATAACATTATTTAATGCAATTGTAATATTTTTATTGTAAATTTGTAAATGATTTAATTTGATTAACAGCCCTTTGTGTCTTATTCCAATTAAATTTATTGATCGAATTTAAGAATTTAAAATGAAAGATGAATCATACATTTTACAAATCACAAATCACACAAAGATTTCGCAAATCTATCACAAATATGCAGATTTAAATATGTCAAAGCTGCAATATTCTGAAAGGATATTGCTTAAGAAATTTGTAATTTATATTTACACCACAAAAAAAAAAAAAAAAAAAAAATCCTATTTTTTTTTCCGGACAAGCAACTGTTTTACTCGTACAAGTGAATGACAAGGCTTAATGTCGAGCCGCATTTCAGTCACCATTTCATATTGTCTGACAACAAAAACAGAAAAATATATAGATGAAACAATTGTATTGGGAATTTGGCTGTATTAAAATACATTATGTGAGCACAAAGTGGTAGCAGCAGAGAAGCAAACAAATGTAAAGGGCTGACACTTGGCAGAATGTGAATGCAACAATGACATGATGAATATTCTAATTGCCTTGTGACGTCATCTATCGACATTTACCGACATACAGTTGTGCTCAAAATTATTTATACCCTTAGTAAATATGACCAAAGATGGCTGTGAAAATAAATCTGCATCGTTAATTTTTTTAAAATAAAAGATCAAAATGATTAACAAAAATCCAACTGTTCATTGGAGAATAAGAATTTTAAATGGGGAAAAATCTCATGATGTTTTTCTCTCATACACACTGCTCACAATTAATCATACCCTTTTATTCAATACTTTTTGCAGCCTCCTTTTGCCAAGATAACAGCTCTGAGTCTTCTCCTATAATGCCTGATGAGTTTGGAGAACACCTGACAGGATATCAGAGATCATTCCTTCATGCAGAATCTCTCCAGATCCTTCAGATTCCAGCTCCATGTTGGTGCTTCTTCTCTTCAGTTCACTCCACTCATTTTCTTTAGGGTTCAGGTCAGGGGACTGGGACGGCCATGGCAGAAGCTTCATTTTGTGCTCAGTGACACATTTCTGTGTTGGTTTTGATGTTTGTTTTTGTATCACTGTCCTGTTGGAAGATCCAGCCACGGCCCATTATATGAGTTCTAGCAGGGACAGTCAGGTTTAGATTTTTTTTATCTGTTGTATTTGATAGAATCCATTATTTCATGTATCTGAACAAGATGTCCAGGACCTCCAGCAGAAAAATAGGCCCACAACATTAAAGATGCAGCAGTATATTTCATTGTACACATGGGGTACTTTTTACCCCTGTGTGCACCAAACTCATCTTAAGTGTTTGCGCGGTTGAAGAGGCAAAACTGTAGAGTATTTCTGATAAGATTTACAATTTAGACTTTGTTAAATTTGTGGATTATGAAACAGCACCTTAAGGGAAACCCAAACTCCTCCACCGCCTCTTTGAAAAATCTAAGGGTTGTTCCAGAGCGGTTATTGTCTGCAATGCATAAATACATGATCTGAAAAACAAATACACCCACTGTGGCAAACATTGTTGAAAAAAAAATTTTGTCATGTTTTTGTTCATTTATATTCTTTCAAAAAACAGTGACTGGTTCTCACCAAAATTAGATGTTTTTCAAATTTATACTACAGTTTTTACTAACTTGTTCTATACAAGGCAGATTTAAATGTCTTACCTTTCTTGAATATCCATCCACACCCCCAAAGACAACCATGTTGTATCTAATTTGAAGGATAAATTATTAAAGTTAAAGCATGTTGCATGACAAAAGGGTAATAAAATCACAAAAGTATTTGTCATCGTATTAGCTTTCCCTTTAGCCCAAGAATGGACAACTGTATGTCCACATGATGCATGTCTAAAAACTGAATGTTACATATTTTGGTAACTGAGTGTTAAGGATATTTGAGCACACATCACAGTTGACATAAAAATATGTATTCTAAAAATGAAATTTACATTACCTTGTGGAATTTACAAACCTCATGGTTTGTATCTATATGAACAAGATACTTGGGGTATGGTATAGAATACGTTCGCCAAGCTGGGACATCCGTGAGAGAACACGAGGCCATCAACACGATGCAGAGCTGCACGAATTCTGTCCCACTGTACTCCATGTCCTCTGGCAATGAGGCTCCTCTGACAAATCTGTACCCTATGTTTGGCATTGTGCTTTTGATTTCAGACACCACTGAATCAAGTTCTTCATCTGTGCAGCTGCTGTAGAGGGATGTGACTGACAAATCACATTCTCTCATCCGACAGTGGATAGTTGTACGAGAGACACGTAAAATGTTACTGATGGTTTCCTGGGGTAATCCAAGCGTCAGAAAGCGGATTATAGTCTGTCTTTTGATAAATGGATTCTTGGACGTCCACATCTATGTGGTCTTTCAATCTCCACTACAGTCGCCACCTGCTGACTGTCCTTGTGCTGCTGAATAAGAGAATCCAAGTCCATCAAACCTCTGACTAAGTCTTGTGAAATCCCAATGTTTGCTGACATAGCAGTAATCAAAGTCATTTCTTGACGGCAAACAAATTGCCGGTATTCAAAGTCCAGAGGCAGGTGTTCCAGAGCCTAATCTGTCACAATAATTTAAATGTATGCTTTAATTTTGCTGTTTAAATAAGCTTTACATCTCACATATTTCAACGGGGCATCTTGCTTTATTAATATTTTTTAAATAACCAAACTTTATCAACATGTGGGTAGATCCCTCGAGTGCAGCTGATGACGCTTTAAAGTGACGCTAAAGGGAGCGAGGATATCATTTCACTTGATTCAATTCCTCGCATCTTTTCCTTGCGTCCTTCCCTCACATCCTGAAGGGGTGGAGCTAAGACGCGAGGAAAGGAAGCGAGGACGCACAAATAAGAACTGAGAAGCACCCATCATATTCCCCACACTCGCGCTCGATCTTCTATTTCACTCGCGCAAAAACTTTTTTTTTTTGGCAGTCGTGGGGCGGGACTTTACTTATTTCATTGTAACCTGAAATGTCATTGGTCAATTCCGGAAGTCTGTTGTGACTGGACGCCTGTTGTAAAAACGATTAGACATGGGGCACGTTCAAGCTCAAACCGGTGCGCAACATTTTGCTACGGTTTCTGGGTTGAACGACATGTTTCCTGGAAACGGTGTGCAACGGGTTTGAGATACGTTTTCTCTTGTTTGGTGGTTGTGTCAGAAATGTCAGCCCAATCAGCAGCAGCATGTATATAAACCACGCGGGATTAAAGAGACAGCGCACACAATGTGTCCATGTAAAGTCGTTTACAAATGTGTTCTCTTTATTCTGGACGGCAAGAGCAGTGACTGTAACATCGAGCGTATTTTGCAGTATTAATCATGTATTTATACCGACTTCATCAGGCTCTGAAAATTCTTCAAAAAGAACACAAAGAATGGCCTTCTCAGCTGCCATAGTTGCATCTCTTGCGTCATCAGAACAGGGTGTTCAACGTTTCTGTTTAAAAAACGCTTTGCAACATTTTGTCGGGGCTGAACGCAGCCATGGCTTCATCAATGGACCAGATGCAAGTGGGTTAAACTTTATTTATCGACTGATTGATTGCATTATAATTATAATATGTCCTTACCAAATACTATATTAACTTGATTTATTATTTTTATGGAGTTGTAGCTGCTGGGAAAATGAGAACAGAGTTATATTTGCTGTAGTTCACCGCTGCATTACCACTATACTTCCACTAAACAGTATCTGTGTTTACCGCCAAAATTATATCAGTTCTGAGAACTTCAGAAATGTGAAAAGTGTCCGTTAAATAGTTGTAACTATGATTCTAAATCCAAAATTGCTTCAAGTGGATTTGGATGAAAGATAAATCACTTGTTCATGAGTTGTTGTGTAAGCTTTTTGTTATCATTCTTTGTCAGGTTAATATATTTTCCATTAAATACAGTATAAAAGGGTTTCAGCACTTACACTGTATGAATGATCATACCCCTCTGAAACCCAATTTAGAAATTAATCTTTATATCTAGGACATTTTTTTATTTTTATAACATGTTCAGATGTGGTCAAGTGTACTCATTTATACTGTGTACTGTACTTACTTTGAACTGTTAATGATGATTACAAAAAAGTTAGATGATTAAAATTATTTTAGTTTGTTAATATCTAATGTTGCTCAGTTTAAGCACATTTTGTCCCCCTGACCCTGAGTTTTTTTAAATAATAATAATAATAATAAATAATTTTACTTTATAATTTTTCAAACAGTATTTTATCTTTTTTTTTTTTTATCTTGTAAATAGATACAACACCGTAATATTTGGTGGTGTGGATGGTTATTCCAGGAGGGTATGTTTACAGTCTGTTTCTATAAAAACACAAATTTGACCATGTTTGCATTTCATTTGATTTACAGTGTTACTAGTAATCTGCTGTTAAGATCAGTCCGGTCATTGTGATGTCTATGAAAAATAATTCATGTTTATTAAAAAGTAGCCTATAATACATTCAATTCCAATGTACATTACATTTCCTCCTACCTATATTTTATTTACTTACTGTCTGTTTCTCTGTATTTACAGGTCATGTACTTGACTGCAGCAAATAACAGCCATGCATCGACAGCATACCACTTCTTCTCAGACGCAACCCAAACATTTGGCTTACCATCAAGGTGAGTATAGTAAAGAAAAAGCAATAGAATTTTATGACCAAGGAGTGGAGAATGTACAGAGAGCCAGGTTCATGTTTTCCTCAAGAGGCACTGACCGAGGAAGTTTCATATCCGGCAAAAGTGTCCATAATCAAAGGTAAAGTACAATAGTCTAAAAACTCATAAAATGAAAAGAAGTTCAATGAAACTTCAGTAATCTGTAGGTAGCTTTGCAATGTCACTTAATCAACCAAGTATTCATTAATCATTATAAAAGTAAAAAATGTTTTCACTGCTTTGCTTTTCAACCTGAATTTTTTTTTTGGATTTCAATTTTCATTGTTTCTAATAGGATTGAGCGCCTCTGGCGTGATGTCAGAATCATGGTCACCAACAAGTACTCAGACATGCTGCACTCCCTGGAGGCAGAAGGATTGCTTGACATATCAGTGGTTGAGGACCTTTTCAGCGTGCGCTACACTTTTCTCCCAAGACTTCAGGCAGACTTGGACACATTTTCAGAAGCCTGGAATCATCATCCACTCTCCTCAGAGGGCCATCGAAGTCCCGAGCAGCTGTGGCAGATTGGAATGATGCACACAAATAATGACCGATCTGAGAGATACGAGGTATGCTGATGCTGTCTTAGTCAGGAGCCCCTCACTGCAGAACACACCAGATCCAGGGGGTGGAGACGGGTCGGTTTAGGGATATGTAAAGTGGGAGGAGTTGGACCATCCCGCCCCCTGGATCTCGTGTTCTGCAGTACGGACCATCTCGTCTTAGTTACTCTGTCACCACACTGCTGTTCATGTAATAAGTGGATCCCTAACTGTTTACCTGCTTTACCTTCAGGACATCGAAGAGCCAGATCTAGACTGGGACGCAGCAGCTACTTACGATGCCTGTGAAGATTTCGGAGTTGTTGTTCCAGAATTTGAATGTCCTTTGAGTTCAGATGGGTTGAGGGCTCTTGAACATCTGCTGAATTCAACTGGTCCTAATATCCTTGTCGAAGAACTGCACTTGCTTTGTCTGGAGTTTGTTTTAACAAATATGAATAAAAAAAAAACACAAGCATAAAGACTGAACAGCATAATGAATTTATTCTGCTTTGAAGCTTACTGTGCATTGATGTACATTTTTTCACATCTGAATAGAGTTTAGAACAATTTGGCAGCAATCTTGTCTGCTTCTGTTGTAATACATGTCAATGATAAAAATAAAAAAATAAAATAAACTACAGTCAAATATCCAAAAGCTACTGCACCCCTGTTCTTTTAACATATTATTAACGACGTAACAGAGGGTACACAGTATAGTGATTAAACTATAGTAAGAATCAATTCATGAACGACCAAATTCTCTGCTATTGTTCACAGCCTGCCTCATAATGCCAGTGAACTCTGTGTTTGTCTCTAGGTGTGTGTAGGAAAGGTCACAGCACAGGAACATGCATTTACTAGAGAGACGCATAAACTGTGCTGACCATATCGAAGCTGACAGTCATGATCAAATTCAACATGTATTTTAAGTGTTTCTCTTTGTGCAGAAGTAATGTGGACGTGCCCCTGACCAGTAATCCACTGCATGACCTGCTGGCGGTGATCTTGTCTTGTTCTGCATCTCTTTTAGTGCAGTTTGTTTTATCCTCCTGTTCGTTGTCATCTTCAACCCTGTTCTCCTTACTGCTGCTCCCTTCTTCTGCAAAAAACACACATATCTCTGTCTGCACCCTTACTTTAACAATACCTGACATTTTTAAAGTGCCCCTAATATACTATTTTAAAATTGTTTTGGAGGTCTCCTACAATAAGTTTATATTCAAAAGTGTGAAGCGATCCAAATCTTCAGTCTTGCTAAATCACACCTTTCCGCAAGCCCTCTCTGCTCTGACTGGTCACATGGCCCAGTCGGTTGTTGAACTGATGCAATTTTAGTATTAAGAGTAAGAGTGATGACGTTACCTTCATCTTCAAGCTTTGAATGAAGTCCTGCAAGTAGTTCACAATTCTTGATTCCCTCTGCCGCTTCACTTTAAATGGGTGTCAGGGCCATCATGAGAAAATCTGCATCAGGATAAAAGAAACCTTTTATTATACACAGCTCAAAAGCCATCACGATAAAACAAATGCAAGCAACAACACTTACTTTTGTAAAGTGACCAGGAACAAATAACGGCTGATTTCGTTTCACCGTTTCATGGAGGCCACAGAGTTCCAGTCCTCTGCTCATCTGCTGCAGGATTCACACAGACGAATGCAGAACATAAAATAATAAATCCAGGAAAAAACAAATTATATTAAAAAACTTAAACTAACTTATGTTAATAAAGTTTAATAGAAGTGCTTGTTTGAAATAAAAGGCTAAGTATAGAACATTAATCTCTGTCAGACTGAAAAAGCATTTGTAAATTATTTTACAGACATCATAGGTGTTTAAATACTATAAAACAGCTCAACTAGAAAAAAAAAACAAAAAACATCACACTGACTATAGAAACGTTTTTTTTTTTTTTGTTTTTTTCAGGTCTGGATACTACACTGAAAATTCACCAAATATTCTATTTTTTCTCATGACAATGGAAAACCTGTAAAAAGCTGGAGATGAGAGTCTACGAATGAGTATAATGTAACAAAAAAAATCTAACCCTAATGGGTGGATTCAAGAGAAAGGAGGAGAGTCAGATTCAAAGTACAAAACATCACAGAATCACATATACTACACCTGACAATGTCTTCCTTTCGATCACATGTTAGGGGTCCTGTGTACCCACATGCTACGATTCTTTCAGAAAGGTCAAGCAAGGCTGTAGTGTCTGCGGTCTCAATCTAAAGAAATGAAAACGATGAGTAACACAGACATACAGTACACATATGTATACAAATCTTAATTGAGTTGAATTAGAAAACCTTGTCAATTAGATCTAGCAGGTCTGCATCTGTTATGTCAGCCTTTGTCAGCTGATCTTTATTAATCTCCCCAGAAGAAACTAAATTGTATATCCACTCCATGAAAGAGTTGGGTGGAGGGCCATCCTGAGTAATGCTCACTGCCATTATTTCACCAACTATCCTACAGTACAACAGGGCAGTTCAAGTGACAAAGAAAGGCATTAACTGACAAACTGTTACAGGATTTGAATTAGGGCTGGGTATTGACACAAATATTTATATTATATTATATTATATTATATTATATGTATGTGGTACATAGCAAACATTTTTAAGGAAAAAAATATCTCTATTGCTGTAAGGAGTTAGGTTTTGTAGTTACATTATTATAATATTGAAGGTTCAAATAAACTGATTTATATACAAATTCTAAACAAGGAGCATTTCATAATATTAAAGTTACAATACTATTTTTACAAAATTATTTAAACATACATTAAATATTGATTAACATTACAACGAATGTAATATGGTACATATATTTAGCAAAATGCTCCTCTCCAGAGTTAATTTTTCTAGCTGACTGAGTTCATGGTCTCTGAATATGGATTTTATGAGAGAAACATGATATCTTGTTGTTTGTGACGTCTTTGAAGTATGGCTGAAGCACTGATTGAGCGATCACATGAGACAGGATTAATGTCAGTATCTGTTTACATACCTTTTGGCATTCATTCATGTTTATTTCGCGCTGCAGCCCGTAACTGGTATTAAAAATAGAGGAAGACATGATCTTTCAGTGCGCTGCATGCTGCCGCTTCACTTGACCTGAGGCGTGATCGGTCTCTGCATTAAACAGCGCCAAAACCATATTTATTGTTTGAATTTCATAATAAGATTGACAGAATTCAAAATCTGAGACTTTGTTTCTTATCAAAAGTAACAAAGCACAAAGCCTACTGGATGAGAGGTGCGCTATAATGTTCTGTTCATTTATCAGCTGTAAAGAGATTCTTGGGATATACGAAAAATGAGATCGGTTCGATTAAAATTGAGACATCAATATTTTTTTACCCAGCTGTAATGCTAATAAACCTACCTGAAATTGTCATTCTGAAAGTCCGTAACTGAATACTTAAGATTTTTCCCAGTGCTCCCTCCCTCAAAGATTTTTTCCTCAATTCCGGCCATCATTTCTGTGAAAAAAGCAAATTGCCAGTACTAATAAACAAATGCACTGAGGTCAGTTAAGAAGATGATGACTACATTTTATAAAACTGCATAATTTATGCAATGGTGCTGCTGCATGAGGACAAAAACATACCAGTCAGGAATTCACCACTGTCTATCCCAGACTCTCCAATGAAAGTGACTCTGAGGGGATTCTTCGGAGAGGACTTCTTCTGCCACTTCCACTGTGTTAGGCCTCGGGAGAACATGTCCTCTCGTGTGACACAGACGCTGAAAACAGTTGAAGGGTCTATTGCCTCTGTAAGTGTGTTGATTGCGTCTGTAAGGCTTGAGAAAAAGAAAACAGAGATGCATTCTTTTTTAGCTTTTGGCCTATGTAAAAAAGGCACTATAAATCAAACTTAATTGCACCTCTTTTGCTTGTCTTGCTTTTGTCTCGTTATGTCCAAATCTTGGTTTGGTCTATCGTCAGCTCTGAAAGAAATTCAATTTATCTAAATAAAAATTACTACCACACACAAACAACTAATGGTAAGGATTGTAGGTTAAACCAATAATTTAATGAAAACACAAAGCATCAAATAAAAATAATAATCTTTCCCCACAGGTACTTACATGTACTTCAATAAAGTCTTCTGAATACATGGCAGAACACACAGGACAAGATACAAACAAACAAATGCAGGAAAACTCTTAAAACACAGAAAAACCTAAAACAAAATGATACTAGGGTGATCACAATTACAGATGTCACAATTACCTAACTACGTAAAAAAGGCGCAATTATAGTAATAATATATGGTATATATATATATATATATATATATATGGTAACACTTTAAAATAAGGTTCATTAGTTAACTGTATTAGTTATTATGAACTAAGCATGAACAATTGAACAATACTAGTGCAGCATTTATTAATTTTAGTTAATGTTAATTTCAGCATTTACTTATACATTAAAACAAATGTATTAACAAATGTATTGCTCATTGTTAGTTTATGTCAGTTAATACATTAACTAATATGAACAAATGACACCTTACTGTAACGTGTTACCATATATATATATATATATATATATATATATATATATTTATAAAGAAGAAACCAAACCAATGTATCGTTGACATTTGAAGCTTTTCAACTTATTTTCATATAAGAATATGGCATGCAGTTGCTTTAAACAACGGTATAAAGCTATTCAAAACATCATTCAATGTAAATTTTAAAAATCAAACAATCTCAATTACAATTTCAAAGGAATAATCGACAATTATGATTTGGCATAATAGTATATTATACCATTAACAAGAAAAAGAATTACATTTAATAAGTAATTAATCTGAAAATGAATCTGTATGAATAAATAAAATGCTATATTTTTAAAAATTATAACATTTCCTTCTATAAAAATATTATATAATATATATATATATACATATATACTTTATATATAATATAAAGTAGTCCTGCATTGGTCTTACCTTGGCATCCATAACCGCTGAAGGTGAATCCAACTCATTCCCTAACTGTGGTTAAAAACAAATATAAAACATGATCAAATTTGAGAAATCTCTTCATAGTTTCCATACATAATTATCCATTATTCAAATGACTACTTACATTGCCACTACACCGATTCATTTCTGTGGAAGTAGAGGCCACTTCTTCATCTGTAGGGTCTCCAGGATCCTTTTACGTAAAAAACAGTTGTCAGTCGTGGTTGTCACAGACACGCCAGGTTCCACCGCTCACCAATCACAACGCACTGACTCTCCAGAGTACTGATCACCCGCACCTGCACCTCATTATCACCGCAATCACCACCAGCATAAAGAGCACTCACACACACAGCCACATTGTCCGGTCTCGTTTGCATTACGTCTTACCTGAATGCTTACCTCAAGGACTCCTACCGAACTACTTACCTGTCTCCAGCGTCTCCTGTTCTCCTCGTGTGATTCCCATCTGTGTGTGAGTGTTCCTGGTCTCCAGTGTCACGTTTCTCCAGCGTCTTCCGAATCGACCCGTGTCTACAATCAACAAGGACAGTATCACTTCTCTGCACTCTCTACTTCATCCATTACATCACTTATTATTCACCTGCACTACTGTTTGTCTCGTGCTGGTATCAATAAACATCTCTACCTGTTATATCTGCCTCGGTCCCTTCTGTATTGTAACAGAAGACCGGACCATAACAGCTAGATACCAGCATGAGCCACCCGGACCCGTTTCAAGAGCTCGTGGACGCCCTGCGCCGAGCACTCACCTCCAGTTCACCGTCACCCGCTCCAGCGATCACGTCCGCAAACACCGTCTCCACTCCTTTACCGCCGGTTCACGCCAGTCCCATGGCCAAACCAGCGCCCTACTCTGGCTCGGCGGAGGACTGCAGCGGATTCCTCCTGCAGTGCGCACTGGTCCTGGAGATGCAACCGCACCTCTACCCCACCGATACCTCCAAGGTAGCGTTTATAATTTCTCACCTGCAAGGCAAAGCGCTGCAGTGGGCCGACTCCATCTGGTCCCAGAACAGTCCAGTCACTCAATCCTATTCCAGTTTCGTCACTCATTTCCGGGAGGTCTTCGGAAAACCCACGTCTGACTCTTCGATCGGTGAGAAATTATATAACTTGAAACAAGGCTCCATGACTATGAATGAGTATGCTTTGCAGTTTAGAACGCTAGCTGCCTCCAGTGGTTGGAATGAACAGGCGTTGATTACCACCTTTCGACAAGGGTTGGATCCTCGCGTGAGGATTCCATCGGCCTCGAGCGCTTCATCCAGCTTTCCATCCGCTTCGCCACCCGTATGCAGTCGTGTATTGAAGAACACCAGGGCCAGTCGCTGTTCAACACACTCCTCCGTCGACCAGAGTCCGTCAGCCCTCCAGAACCAGCCAACGAGCCTATGCAAGTGGAAAACTCTCGCTTATCGTCTGCAGAGAGACAACGGCGGCTGACCCGGAATCTTTGTTTGTACTGTGGTTTACCTGGGCATGTACTCTCCTCATGCCCAACCCGTCCTGCGCGTCCCATGGTGAGTGCAATCCTTCCCTCCATGAATAAATTGAAGCCACTCACCACTACTGTAAACCTTACTGCCGCTGATGTTTCTCTTCCAGTGGTGGCGCTCCTCGACTCGGGGTCAGCCGGCAACTTCATCTCCGGCGCCCTCTGCAGACAACTCAAGCTCAAGACCACGCCTTCTCCGACTATCTACCAGATCCACTCTGTAACGGGAAAACTTCTCACTAAGAAGCATGTGAGTAAAAGAACTCCAACGTTTCCTCGGATTTGCAAACTTCTATCGTCGGTTTATCAAAGATTACAGCTCCATCGCCCATCCACTCACCAACCTCCTCAGGAATAGGCCCAAGTCTCTGTCCTGGACTCCAGCTGCCACCAACGCCTTCAAAGCTCTAAAGGAAGCCTTCACCACCGCTCCCCTCCTCGTCCACCCTAATCCAGACCTGCCCTTCGTCGTAGAGGTGGACGCTTCCACCACCGGAGTGGGGGCGGTACTCTCCCAGCAGCAGGGGAATCCAAGTAGACTTCACCCATGCACCTTCTCCCGCAAGCTCAACCCGGCGGAGGCCAATTACGACATCGGAAACCGCGAGCTGCTGGCCGTGAAGTTGGCTCTTGAAGAGTGGAGGCATTGGTTGGAGGGAGCCAAACACCCCTTCCTGGTTCTCACCGACCACAAGAACTTGGAATATCTCAAGGCTGCTAAGAGATTGAACCCACGACAAGCCCGCTGGGCTTTATTCTTCACCCGCTTTGACTTTTTCTATCTCCTACCGACCAGGTTCCAAAAATGCCAAAGCGGATGCCCTCTCTCGACTCCATGCTCCTGACAGAGGACCCCAATTCACCTCACGGGTGTGGAAGGCCTTCTTCTCGCTCCTAGGTGTGGCCGTCAGTCTCATCCGGCTACCATCCCCAATTGAACGGGCAGACGGAGAGGAAGATCCAGGAGATTGGCCGCTTCCTCCGTACCTTCTGTCACGGCCACCAGAACTCTTGGAGCCAGTATCTGGGTTGGGCCGAGTACGCACAAATCTCCCTGCGTCAGCCATCTACTGGACTCACCCCTTTTCAGTGCGTTCTCGGTTTCCAACCCCCTCTGTTCCCCTGGACCGGGGAACCATCGGACGTTCCAGCAGTGGATTACTGGTTCTGAGAGAGCGAGAGGGTCTGGGACTCTGCTCACCACCAACTACAGCGGGCCCTGCGCAGACGCAGGATGACAGCCGACCTTCGTCATTCCAAAGCTCCCTCCTACCAACCGGGACAGAAGGTCTGGCTGTCAACACGGGACATCAGACTGCGTCTGCCCTGCAAAAAATTGAGTCCCAGATTCATTGGCCCATTCACCATCACCAAGCAGATTAACCCTGTCACGTACCAGCTCCAACTACATCCACAATATAGAATACATTCCACGTCTCACTCCTCAAACCTCACCACCCTTCTGTTCCTCTCTCCACAGGGCCTGGCGTAACAGCTGACGAACCCCCCCTTCCACTCATCCTGGAAGATGGAGCTGCATATGAGGTTCGCGAGATCTTGGACTCCCGACGCCGTGGTGGTCTACTAGAATATCTTGTGGACTGGGAAGGCTATGGCCCTGAGGAACGTTCTTGGGTCCCCAGAAACAACATACTGGACCCCAACCTGCTTCACACCTTCCACTCTAATCAGCCCGACAGACCTGCCCCACGTGGAAGAGGACGGCCACCATGATGTCGGGGTCCTCGGCCCTCAGTGAGCGATCTGATCGGGGGGTACTGTCGGGGGGTACTGTCACAGACACGCCAGGCTCCACCGCTCACCAATCACAACGCACTGACTCTCCAGAGTACTGATCACCCGCACCTGCACCTCATTATCACCGCAATCACCACCAGCATAAAGAGCACTCACACACACACACAGCCACATTGTCTGGTCTCGTTTGCATTACGTCTTACCTGAATGCTTACCTCAAGGACTCCTACCGAACTACTTACCTGTCTCCAGCGTCTCCTGTTCTCCTTGTGTGATTCCCATCTGTGTGTGAGTGTTCCTGTGTGTTGGCATTTTTTCAAACTCTTTGGATGAGTAAGGTAAAGGGGAGATGTCCGGTGTGTTCTGAATGGGCATTATGTATAAACAGCCCTTTCCTCCAACCGTTTCAATGAGGCAGGAACCTGTGTATCCTTCAGCTTCCAGAGCAACAATATTCAGCTTTCACTGACCACCTGAAAAACATAAAAAAAGTGAAAAAGATCAGAAGCCATTATCAGTTGTTTAAAAAGACAAATCTTTGACAAATGAATGTCAAAAATGTTTTAGAAATTAATATTATATTCCATTCTAACATTGAATAGCCAAGGTAAACCAACTAAGACAGGTTCAAAAGTAGAAAATTAAAAACCGTTTTGAAGCAGAGATGTACTCAAAGGAACAATCCAGTGTACTGATGTGTAAAGTTGAAGTCACAATGAAACTCAATCAAATATCAATCAGCTTTATATAGTGTCCAGACTCCCTCCAATCATTCCATTTTTGAATATGTCTCCAACAATAGTTCAGATATCTGGAGGCATTAAACACCCCAAACTTTATTAAGACAAGACTTGCTTGATAAGAAAAATAACACGATTAAATATAGTGAGACAAATTATCTATAGTGAGCCTAATTAAGCTGAATGAATAAAGTATTTAAGGCCTAATTTCACAGACAGGGCTGAGCTAAAGCCACGACTAGGCCTTACTTAAATTAGGGTATTTAAGCAGGTTTTATAAAAATGCCTTAGAAAGCTACATTAATGCTGTGCATCTTGAGACAAAACGATGACACCGACATATTTTAAGATATGTCAGTGCAACTGTGCAAGTTATTTTAGTTAAGACAGCTCAAACATGCATTAGTCTGGGACTAGCCTTAAGCCTTGTCTGTGAAACCAGGGGTAAATATCTCAGCTATGCCAGCTTTTAGGTAAATGAAAAGTAATTTCAAAAGAGTCACTTTATATGTAAAACTTGAAATGCAAGACCTCAGAGTGATCAGCAACAGTCCTCCGTCCTAGTCCAGCCTGTAGAAGAATCAACTCAGAGGCTTTTGGGTCCATTCAACACTTTTATTTAGCAGGAAAAACTGGATTGGCGTTGACCTGGCAGGCCTTTTTTTAGGAGCTGGGATAAAGCCTTTTCGTGCCTTGAAAAGACCAGGGAATGCTCCGAGAGGAAAAAAGAATCTGATGTGTTAATCATGCATTAAATCCATTACAGAAAGTTGTAATTTCTCAATGTTTAGGACATTATGATGAAATGTAGGCCTATATGTGTTATTCTACTTGAGGATTGCTACTATATGCATGTTATGCTTCCTACCAGTACTTAAAAAAAAAAAAAAAAAAAAAAAAAAAAAAAAAATTGAACCATACCATTCTCCACTTACGGTTCGGCACGCACTTGCACCGAGGTTCATCTCGAATGATGATGCATCTATAGGCTAATATGGTTTGTTGCAAACAGACAGACAGAGTTCAGATAATGTATGTTTCAGTCGATGAATCGCATTCTGGCTTCCCAAAACGTTACAGCAGCGATAATCAAAAAGCGTGGACACAACAGTCACTCTTTGCGAAGTTTGTTCACTGCGAGTGCAGTATGCTTGAACATTTACACTGTCATCACCGGGTGTTGATGTGAGCGCAGGTGAGATCTGAACAGCACACGCTGCTATCTGTGTTTAAACTAAACTCATTTAAGCCTTGCTGATTTAAACATTCAAGAGCAAGACGTGAACGAGTCTTCTCTTTCAAGTCTTGCGCTCAGCGGACAAATTCATACAAAAATGATGTCAACATGCCCGTCTTGGTGAGTATCCTAGCAAACATAGTCGGTTATGTCTTCAGTGAACGTATAATAGTCGAGAAAGACAACACATCGCATGTGTAACAGTATATGTACTGGATCGTGCGTGTGTTAAAGGAAAAAAAAAAAACTATTCCTGTGATTTTAATGTTAAATCAAATGACAAAGAAATCACTCACTGCTCTTGACTGAATAGCTTCTGTAACTTCAATAATGATTAATGATTTATTTTATACAGTGAAGATAATATGCAGTTATTTTATATTTGATTGCTTTATCCATTTTCTGTACCTGAAAACTACTGTTAGATACATGAAACGCCTGAAAAGCACTGTTTATTTTACATGAATATTTGCTCTATTGTATTGATTTGTGCTGTTGCTTGTAGTTTGATTATTTGTTTTCATTTTCTTTATTTTTAGACAATAGTCCTATTTTCCCAGAACATAGCACATACCGAACCGTACCGAAACCGTGACCCTAAAACCGCGATACGTACCGAACCGTGAGCAATTTGAACCGTTGCACCCCTAGTTTGCACATACTTCAAATGTTGGCGAGAAGAATTTTAAGAGTTGAATTTCTTATGTATACTATAAAATTGGCTTATCTGAGAGATCCAAACCTGGCCATACTCTGGTCCACTGAATTTCCTGATGCGGTCTCCCTGCAGACTGCACCCTGTTCCCAGGGGTTTCCTGACCCTGCAGCTGTGTTGCCTCCTGCCCGCTGTGACCTGCTCTCTCTGAACCTGCCCTTCATCTGTTGAAATGATTCAAAACCGTATACAAAACCTAAGCCTACTCAAAGCAATATTATTATGACCAATGATAATTATTACATTTCAATGTGAATCAGGTATGCAGCGTTTAATTCAATAAAATGCTGCACAACACAATTAACTTACCCATCCGTGACGGTGAGCATGACTCACTTGTTAGAGCACTGCGTAAAGGGACACAACATGCCTGGCAGCGTTCTGCAACTCGGCCTAATGTATATGAAAAGAGCATTTAATTCGGTATCACACGCCACACTGTTATCAGTGCGCAAAGACACACATGCAAGGCTCGCGCACGCGCACACACACACACACACACACACACACACACACACACACACACACACACACACACACACACACACACACACACAGAGAGAGAGAGAGAGAGGAGCCTTTCAGATCGCTCACGAACTCCAAATTGATTTTCGCGTCCAACTTGACTTTCGCGTCCTCGATGCACTTGGATGGACATATACATGCATTATGTCAGTCAAAATACCCCTCTTTTCTTGTAAACACACTCGATTATGTCTTAATTGAACGAGGTGAGAATTCGGATGTGTATCTATCGGATGTGTGAGTGCATGGGGTCTTACTCTTAAAGTGACAGCAACCTATAAATACCTGCTGTTGTCTGTCATGTAAGTCAAACAACAAAACAGCTTTAACAAAGATTACTCTATATTAAAGTTATACAGTGAACAGTGTCATTTTATATTTAATTATTACATTTCTGTACATGAAAATGAATACTACAGTTAGACCTTATACTTTATTTGTAAGGTTATGTTGTGTTTAACTATACTTGTAATTGGTGTACAGTATGTGTTCTTTTTACAGTCTGTTCACTTGCCTTTAATAATGTATTAGTTATTAAACTAATTTTTTTTTGTTTTTGTTTTTTTGTGCTGATTCGAAAATGATCCGATCCGTGACTTAACAGTGATATGATCCGAGTTTATGATCTGAGTTTTGTGATCCGTTGAACCACTAGTGGATATCGCAAAAATCAGCTCGCAAAAAAAAAAAAAAAAAAAAAAAATATCACAGTGTTTTTTTTTGTTTTGTTTCTTTATTCACCTTATTCCGACGCCCCATGACGCTTTGCGCGAATTAAGGGAGTAACTTCCGTTAAGCTGTAAACAGTCAGTGAAAGACTCGCTCTATGAATGTGTTTTTTTCAAAACTGGGTACAATGAGATGACGTTATTCTACTCACCCTTCAACCAACGAACATTAAAAGGACATTTAAAAGTGTAAAAGCATCAACAAGGTAGTTTCAACAGGCCATGAAAAAGCGCGATTCTTTCCACAGCAATAACGGACGGGTTAAATATAACTATAGTGATCTGTATTATATAATATACATTTCCTTAATAAAAAATGTTCATGAACTTCAGCATTGCGTGATACTATTTAAAAGTGATTTCCATCATTTTTACAGATAATAAAATGTATTTACCTGTGAAAACAAACCTGGAAAGAGACGTGAGGCTTTGAAGAGAAAAACGAGAGATTCTTCGGGCATTCCAGTGAATTATTAATGGGATATATCGTAAATTAAATCGGAGACCAGACCACAAATGTGCAGTATATGTTGTCCTTTTTCATACTATTACAGCGGTATGCAAAGGGACAAAAGAAAATAATCACGAGGATAGAAAGCAGCGACTGAAAAGAGCTCTTGCCATAGATATTCTTGTTATAACATGTTACGTTAAAATACCAATCGTTACGTTATTCTCATGATGTCTGAAAATAAACATGAAAGAAAAATTGACAGCTCATTCAGTCAAACTGACGGATAAGCTTTATTTGTAGGGCAACCTTATGATTTGAAATGATTCGTTTCAGTCTTTTTAAATAGAAGTTCCCCAAACCGGAAGTGCAACCCATAATTCGAAACGCATTAGGCTAGTCAGGAATAAGGTGGATAGCAAATAGCGGACCACGAACCAGCGATCAATGCAGAACAAGCAGGCTATCAACCGCTACCACGTGATATGTTGCACAACGGCGTATTTTGCAGCGCAAATACTGTTTAAAACGCTGTGTTTGACTGTAAACGCGATTAATCTATAGCGTAATTCTGAGCCTTTTGGCTTCATAGAATAACAGCCTGAGGCCTGAAGTGGGCGGAGTAACTGTCTCACGTCGAATGTGGGCGGAGTTAGCGTCAAACAAACAACCATGGCATCATTTCACATGTTCACATGATCCACATGTTGTGTATTTAGTCGATCATTAACACTTAACATGACTCAAATATTTTGTAAATGGGCTTCAAAGTCACTATCGCATCTTTTGATATTTTACAAATTGTCTCACATTGCTTGCGCCCAGGTGAAAAAATACTATAGTAATTTATAGTAAATACTATAGTGTTTTTTTTAACTATAATATAATTAAGTAATAAATTAATTTATTGTGGTAATTCTATAGTTGCTGTAATAATATAACAACTATAGTAATATTAACAAATTACTTTACCCAATATTGTACTAAGTTTTCTACAATTTTAGGGTATATTATACTACAATATACACAGCTTACTGTAGTAAAACAAAGTATACTACAGTATTTATAACAGTTTATCAGTTCACTATAGTTAATACTACAGTATTATGTAGCATTCATTAACAAAGTGTTGTACATACTATAATATATACAGTATACTACAATTTACTATAGTATGGTTCAAAAACACTAGTATTTACTATAGTATTTTATAATACTATAATAATATAATGGAAATATATCATATTGGAGAGTTTAACCGTGCTGACAGTCGTTACCGAACACGCTGTTTTGAGTGCTGAACAGAGAATGATTGACAGCTGCAGCGGAGGGAAGGCGAGTTTCCTTGAACCTAAATTTAATGATGTACATATTCTTCTGTCCCTCACATGAAGCTATGGAATATGGGTGCACGAAAACTTAATTGGTACTAGTCTATTTCTTTTGCTCTGTGACTCCCATTTTTGCCATGTAAAAGAGCGCTTATTATTATTATTATCATTATCAATAACAATATTATCTCTGAGTCTTCTCCTATAATGCCTGATGAGTTTGGAGAACACCTGACAGGATATCAGAGATCATTCCTTCATGCAGAACCTCTCCAGATCCTTCAGATTCCAGCTCCATGTTGGTGGTGCTTCTCTTCAGTTCACTCATTTTCTTTAGGGTTCAGGTCAGGGGACTGGGACGGCCATGGCAGAAGCTTCATTTTGTGAAGATGGGTTTGGTGCACACAGGGGTAAAAAGTACCCCATGTGTACAATGAAATATACTGCTGCATCTTTAATGTTGTGGGCCTATTTTTCTGCTGGAGGTCCTGGACATCTTGTTCAGATACATGGCATCATGGATTCTATCAAATACAACAGATAAAAAATCAAAACCTGACTGTCCCTGCTAGAACTCATATAATGGGCCGTGGCTGGATCTTCCAACAGGACAGTGATACAAAAACAAACATCAAAACCAACACAGAAATGTGTCACTGAGCACAAAATGAAGCTTCTGCCATGGCCGTCCCAGTCCCCTGACCTGAACCCTAAAGAAAATGAGTGGAGTGAACTGAAGAGAAGAAGCACCAACATGGAGCTGGAATCTGAAGGATCTGGAGAGATTCTGTATGAAGGAATGGTCTCTGATATCCTGTCAGGTGTTCTCCAAACTGATCAGGCATTATAGGAGAAGACTCAGAGCTGTTATCTTGGCAAAAGGAGGCTGCAAAAAGTATTGAATAAAAGGGTATGATTAATTGTGAGCAGTGTGTATGAGAAAAAAACATTTATTTCATAATGAGATTTTCCCCCCCATTTAAAATTCTTATTCTCCAGTGAACAGTTGGATTTTTGTACATTTTTAAAATAAAAGATCACAATGATTAACAATGCAGATTTATTTTCACAGCCTTCTTTGGTCATATTTACTAAGGGTATGAATAATTTTGAGCACAACTGTATATAGTAGAATGTGTAGGACTGTGTGCAAAAATATGCTGTTTCAAATGTATACTTGCATTTGATGGTATATCATGAATCCCACAAGCTTTGTGGCCGAAAATTACTCAACACTATTTTGGTTACACTCATTGCTGGTCTGAATCGGGGCTATAGTCAAGCCGTAAGAATTAGACTATAGATTGCATCGATTTCGCCGGGTGGACTAAAAGCAGACTGCACATAACCTACCCAATTCAGAGCTAAATCGTGACTACAGATAGACCATGTCATGAAATATCACTTACATCTTGTAGATATCATGACATTGCGAACATGATGGGATATCAATCATCTCATGCACTTCCTGTCCAAAAACTACAATAAATCAGGATTGACTATATGTGGGCTACAAATAGCCGGTCTGACTACGAGCTAAATCGTGGCTGCGCACAGACTACGCAATATAACATGTCAAAGATATGAAACCAAACACCTGTATTCACAATATAATAGATCTCGCAAGTTATTTTGGCAAAAGCTACATGTAACCAAATTAAAGATAATTTTGGCTAAAAGTGGGTTCGCCGGACTATATCGGGTCTATAGCTAACCGAGACGGTGAAATGAGGCTATTGCTTGCTGGGAAGCTGCTTACTTATACAGAAGGTGTGTTGTTATCTGCTTATCACAGTGTTAGTTGTTGTTGGTGTGGGTGACTTACTATACAAGCTATAATCGTTAACAAGTTAGGTAACATTATAATCTAATTTTTTTATGACTAATTACTCAGCATCGTCAGTATTAAAGAGAAAATAATCACTTCATCCGATGTTTTTGAATAAAATATCTTTGACAGCTTACTTACTGGATCTCCTCTCAACCACTGTCTGAAGAACTGCTCTCTCCGCCGGCGCCGCCGGACCTCTGCACACACGCGCGGTGGACCAAACCACTGTGAGGCAAGGGAGGGGGGACTCAAAATGTTTCTAAACTTACAACGCCCGTTTGCGTTTGTATTGCTTTACTACCTACACAATTATTTATTTACAATACTTAGCGTGGTTTTTAATCATATTTTTTGGGGGGACAGCACTCAGATAGGGGGGGTCCTGACCCCCCGTCCCCCCCGCGATCATCATTTACCTGAGGTTAACAATTACTTCTGAGTATTCATACGCAGCGTTTCACACTGTACATTACTAAGCCCTGGGTTAACGTCCTTATTTGCATATTTGCAGTGTCAGTGTCACTGATTGGATGAACAAAGCACACAATATGTTTACATAAATGCTCAGGCGTTGCACATCCTCATTACATATAGTCAACTTCACTACCAAGTTTATCCTGAATGGACATTTCAGACTATAAAAGAATTAAACGGTATTTTCTGTCAGCATTTGTTGTTTTTTTTCTTTCCGATGCTGAATTTTCTGTTTATATACAATGCACAGTGTTTCTGTGACTGTCAATAGCGTGTAAATATACAAGCAATATGTGGAGCGTTACTTTACCCACGGTTAAAAGAGGTGTTTAGGACGAAGATAACCTGCACTCTTAACCCGAATTAGTTGACTTTACTAGAAAATTGCGTGGAAACCCGTTGCACTAATCCATTTTACTTTTTACACAAGATGAAACTAACAGGTTAAGTTGTATGAACATAAAATCTTAAGTGTGCAGTAGACAAATCAAGTTTATATTAGTCTTTACTGAAATTTATTAGTTCACGGACACAAGGACTATCAAACACAAGGACTATCAGTTAATAAAAGGATTATGTTGTCATGGCCTTTGAGAAAATGAGTTACTTACAAAGCATGCTTTGAAGAAGTTCGTGGGGTTGTCACCAAGGACAATCGGGAGCCCTCTGAGCACCAGTGACGTAATATCAGTTGGCTCTCGAGTCTATTGGGTAGTAAAATAAAAAAGTTACATAGCTAGAATAACAAGAAATGATCTACAAGAAAGCTGAACCAAAGAAGCACAATTTTGATTGTATTGGACAACCAATATAGCATCACTTATTGTGACATGTTTCATTACTGTATAAAAAAAAATAAAAAAAGAACAATGCAACAATGCAAGTGTATAATGGAGTCGGACTAACCCTGGTTTGTTGTGAAAGCGGTGTCAACAGCTGTCCAACATTCCCTCTCTTAGATCGAAAGATATCAGTTAGATGAAGACTGTCGATCAATGCTTTCATAGAATTCCTGCTTGAGGTTCCCACAATCCTGTTGAACTTCATAAACACCTGCAAAAATAGAAAGAATAAAAAAGAAATAAGTTATACTGTGGTTGAAGGTACCCGTGTTGTGTGTGAGAAAAGATAAAAGGGATGCTTCACCCAAACATGAAAATTTGCTCATTTACACACCTTTATGCTGTCCCAGGTGTATTTGAATGTCTGTCTGTCTTTGGATGAACACAAGAAAGATTTTCATAAATCATTTCTGTGAGCTTAGCTTATATATAATGCAAGTGTACGGGACGGTAGTTGATGCTTCAAAAACCACACAAAGTGAACACAACGGTAATTCATAAAAACCCACAAGACATTGATTCATCAACTGTGGTGGTGTGGATTATCATGTTCACTTAATGTGGTTTTTAAAGCATCAACTTTAGGGGTCCTGAATACTTGCATTATATTTTCTAAAAAATATTTGTGTGTTCATCTAAGAAAGAAAGTCATATACATCTGGGAAAGCATGAGGGTGTGAAAACATCAAATAATAATAGAAAGATAGATAAGTAATAACACTCTTGAACATACCTGATCTTCTGTAAAAAGAGCAGGACAGGCTTATGGACCTTAAAAAAACAAATTTTTGAACTGTTACCATAATAATACACCAAAGAGACATGCTAAAGTTAGCCACAAGCGTGCACATACATTCACACATGCTGATATGAACAGACAATGCAAAATGCAAACGTTATAGCTAAACTGTGAACATACAGAAACACACTGGCTAACGTTATAAACTGTGACCTGACAGAAACAGCGAATTTAAATGTTAACTTTAGCTAATCTGTGAACCGACAGAAGAAAAACAAACAACAA